>NW_027176251.1:17317196-17479696 GCF_023055335.1 Clinocottus analis | reverse complement strand
AGAGAGAGAGAGAGAGAGAGGGGTGAGAAAGCGAGAGCGACAGTGTGCGAGGAAGCCGGGCTGAGGCGTTGTCGGCAGCCGGGGCTGAATGTGCTCGTCGCTCACCTGCGCCGGGGCTGCGGCTGTAATTGGAGTCTAATGGTCTGATTGATCAGTGAGAGAAGTGAGGGATGAGACGGCACTCTGGCAGCTCCATCAGTCAGACAGAGAAGAGAAGAGAGGAGAGGAGGCGGAGGAGGAAGTGGAGCAGGGCATAGGAAGCAGCTGACTACAGCAGCACATCGCCAACTCTTGGTCGATTTATCCTTTTTTTTTCTTTTCTCCAGCTCGCTTGTTTTTATTGTCTTGCTCTTCTGCCTCTCTCTCGCCAACACAGTGTTCTAACCCAGGTCCTGTTCCTCAGTCTTGAGCTCAGACTCTGTCTGTCAATCTAGTTAAGAGCCTTGTGTTGTGTCCCGTTTAGGCTGCCTTACTTCTCCTTATCGTCTTCAGAAGATATTATGTGGAAACCAGTTCTGTATTTTGACTAAAAAACGTCTCAAATCTCAGTGTGATCTAAGAATGATAAAGACCACAGCGAGGCCAGGCATATGTGCTGCCCCGATACAGCGCAATGAGATTGCGTTAACAGGTCTGAAACAGCAATAACTATAACTCCAGTGCCTCACGCCAAGCTGAGCGCCTGGGGTCTACAGACCTGCCACGGCCGACCCATCAGCTGTGAAATCTGCTTTCCTCTTTGATAAACGGTTGAGATGTGACCCTATCTCTGTCCTGCAGATGCCCAGATTTCCTGTCATGCTTTTTTTCCCCCTCTGTTTTTCCCCTGCCTCTCTCTCTCTCTCTCTCTCTCTCTCTCTCTCTCTCTCTCTCTCTCTCTCTCTCTCTCTCTCTCTCTCTCTCTCTCTCTTCTTTTTCAAGCTTTGCACCTCTCTTTCCAGGCCTGTCTGAACAACCGTGCATAACGCTCCACTCGGCGCTCTTTCTCCAGCGTCATCCATCACTCCCAGGGGCCGGCTACTGAGGCCTGTCGGCAGCCGGCCCGCTCCCGCTCGCTACCTCCAGGGACCAGCAAACCCCTCCCCTTCCCACCTCACTCCCTCAGACTCCGGCCGGACCTACACGTGCCCTGCTCCAAAACGGCTCCTGCTCCAGTTTAAGCCAAAAGAAGCTGCTTAAGTTCCCAGGATTTTCATTATTTACTGGGAGCCACTTTAAGGAGACGTTACACTCAGTGCACACTGCGCTCTCCGGGAGCCTTGCCAAGGATCGAGCAACGGACCCATGGCAGGGATGACAAAAATAGCATGACCTCCAAAAAGCCGTATCTGAAAGGACGCGTCTGGACGCAGATGGGTAAAATATGTTTGACTTGAGAGAGGGCATATCAATATCTCACCGCGCGGGTCATGTGTTTCGTTCACGAGAGAGGTGTCGCTCCTGCCATATACCTGGCCGCCTTGGGGTAATTCATTCACCTCAATGGTTTAAGAAAAAAAAAAACTAAGAGAGTAAAAGCAGATTTAATAGTCTGTGGAGGTCACACTTCATAAGAATGACTGAGAGTGCCTCCTAGCTGAAGCAATGAGCCTTTATTTCTACCTCAAACACTTTCTGGCTGCCTTCTGACCTCGCTCTGCAGCACTGGCAACCCAGACACGCATATTTCTTCTTCTTCTTCTTCTTCTTCTTCTTCTTCTTCTTCTTCTTCTTCTTCTGCTCACATTCACATTTGTTCTTTCTACTTTCCTACCCCTCTTCTCCAGGTGAGGCATCAGGGTTTGTTCCCCCCGTCCATGTTGGTTTGAGCAACTCCCTTGCCTCCCACTAAAATAACTTGAGATAAACGCAGCGTACACATTATGGCTGTTGCCAACGGCTGCATGTTTTAACAAGGCAACAGCTCAATAACAAGAAGTTTCATTTAAAAAACAAAACAAAAAAATACTTTAAATGAGATGATTCCCTCGTGACGTGCCTAAATACGAGGAATCGGCTGAAATTTTTCTGGCTCGTTCTGCGTCCAAGAAGCAAAGTAAAAAGTTACACTGAACCCTGAAAGGAGCCTTGGTAAAACAAAACATGTCAGTTGGGTTGACCTAGCCTTTAATGAGAGATAGTGAGAAGCTGCTAACAGCCAGTACCCAGTTGGAGAGATGAAACTTAGGAGAGGAGGAGGGCAAGCAGCAAAGCACTGAGAGGGCCCCCCGGGAGAATAGACACACATGAGATCCTTAAAGGCAATATGCCAAAGCGTCTTCCTCGGCTTTTAATTGCAAGGGAGGTTTGGCATATTCTGTAACCCCTCCACAGCCTATTACAGGTGATGACCAGCACCTGCTCACTTTACAAAACTAAAAAAAAACCTGAGGAGGATCTGGATGAATTCCTCGGAGGGTAGTTAGTTAAGAACGTATCACTTTAGCCAAGAGCAACGATCAGCGTATGCATCTAGTTCAGCTGGGTGATGAATTTGCAAAGTTTATGTCTCTGAAAAGCAGACGCGCAACAAAGAGATTCTCAAAAGATAATTTCCGCGTGAGTCAGCGAGGTCATTTGAGGGACGGTTGAAGGGTTGGTATTGGACGCCTTTCAGGGAAATTCATGCAGCGATTGCTGGAGTATATGAAGTGTGTTACTTTGGGAGGCGACTTGAGGTGTTGCTCTGTCAAATCACTTTTCCGCCCAAGGATAACTGGCTTTACCCTGAGAGAAGCCATATTTCATGGTTATAATACGGCCTGGGTTATTGAAAGCCACTGATGACTTCAAAACCGCGAGGGGAGCTTAGAAAACAGTTGAAAAACTGCTCTAAGAATGATTTAGTAAAGTTTAAGGAAAAAACGTGGAGGGGGTGAGAGGGAGGGGGGCCTCCGAGTCCGAAAAATCCTCACAGACTTTTCCTTATGTTTCTTAACAGGATAAATGTGAGCTTGGTTACGATTTTAATAGGAATTTCTTAATTAATCCAAATGCAGAATGGAATATGAAACCCTTGGAGGGGCTCGTCACTCCACCGGAGCAGCGGGTCAACACCAGCCTCTTTGAAACAAGAGACATGAAGGCTGCTGTGTGCGGAGTAACATAAAAAATAATGGATTGTGACTTCATTCAGTTGAAGCCTGGACGGAGCTCAAAATCCACCAATCAAAGCGTTTTGTCATGAAATATGCAGATTAAGTGGTTGAAATAGATGCACTTCAAAGGGGCCAGTTGGGTCCCAGGAGAGCCACCTCAATGGGTTTGAATGTCATGGGAATCGCCATTAATAGGGCCTTTAGATGTACAGTATAGGACAATCGTGTTCCCATGGCTGCTAGAGGCAAAGATTGACCAAATAAATGAATTGAATCATCCCTTCAATCCAACAAACATATTTTAATTAGGTATACTTTATAAACAGTGACTAATGGTTTACTAATGGTTATTGCATTATTGGTATTTTATATTTTGAAGCAAGTCGTTAGGTAAAAACATCCCTTGGGCTCTCAGTTTGTGAAAGTGTGTTCATATCCTCTTCTGCTGTTGCATGACCTGCTTTGTCTTTTTACTCATCGCTCCACCAATGGGCAGTTTGACCTTTTCCCACATAGTGCTTTACAGCATCCAATTATACCACCTTGTAAAGTGTGCCTCATTATACACCTTCCAATAAAGTCCCAGTGACTTTGGTATGTTGCACTCTACCCAGGATGGTGTCTGCGAGGTTCAAATAACTGGATGGCAAACAACTTTCTTCATTCTTCTGACATGAGCATGCTCCGGATAAGGGATCAATCTAGGAACATTGTAAAAGATCCAAACAGGGCCTTAATGGTAAAATCCGCCACACATGCCTTAATTTGGTCTCGTCCTGATTACTGTGATGCTCCTTTCACTCGCTTTCATTCTGATTTGTACGAACCGGGGTTTTAACCTGGAACTACCAGATGGTATCCCATCACACCTGTTCTAGCTGCTTTACACTGGCTCTCTGTTCGTTTTAGGATAGACGCGTCTGCTAAAGCTTAAAGCATTGCATGACCAGCGAGCTGCATTGCTAAAGACCAAACGAGAGCAACCTGAGATCCTCTGGCAGTGGCCTCTTGGCGGTGATCTGCTACTTTCTGTTTAAGCTTCTCTTTACGGGATTCAGAGCATTTATATGGCAGCAAACAACAAGATATAGTTGAGTAACGTGTACCTGAGTAGAGAAGGAAGTCGCCCTCCTCTTGTGTGTGTTGTAGTCCAAGCTGCTTTGTGCTTTGTTTACGTTTGTGCTGTTAGCGCTGTTAGCTTCCAGCCTCTGGCTTAGCCGTCTCTATGTTGAGAGCCACATGGAGGCAATATGTGCTCTGAATTCTGCATTGAGCACCTTTAAGGCTCCAAAACTCTGGATAAGATTTGTTGAGCTGACTTCTTCTCAAATCACCCTGTATTTAGTAGCTTCAACTTCCTCGTATACAGTCATCTCCAACATTGTGGTGTCAGCCTGTCTAGTTGTGGTTGGCTAATATTAAACAGTGGTGCCCAAACATTCAAAATTGATACAGCAGTTGACTAGAACAAGGACATACCAGTGCAATGCTGTCAGTGCTCATCTCGATCTTTCCCTCGAAGGGTCCCCATGTCGTCCCCACAGGGAGCTGCTGCCGGCTGTTGATACGACGCTCGCCGTCTTTAAGGAAGCCATCCAGCTCTCCTAAAAAAGAAAAGAAATGCACACCAGAACCCAAACCAGTCAGCCATCTGTGTAGCACACCAAGTTCCACATCAAATCACAGTGACGTTCATTCAGTTGTCCTCTCCCCTCCAGCCTCCATAACATTATTGCCTCAGAGCCCCGTGGTGAACAACGAAGCTTGAAGCCAAGCTTTTTTTATTCTTTTTTTATTTTTTTGAACTGGATAAGCAAATCAAGCGAGCATCCATCTGATGGTGTTCCTCAGACACATGGCACGCTAACCTGACTTGAAAGGTGTCTTGTGTTGAGATAATCTCTGTGAGACGGTGCAGGCTTGCTGGCTGGCGAGAGCAGCCAGTGGCAGGCCTATTTCTGTTGCTCCGGGAAGACTGGGCCCTTGTTAGTGCTGTGCAGAGCTCCAGTTAATTAACAGTGAAACCGGATAGCGCTGTTAGAACTACCGGTGCTCACCTCCCTGTCACCCCTCTTACTGTCTTATCTCTTAGATTCAGTGTACTTTTTCGGGATGGTGATTAATCAAATAGTTATGATAAACCCCATGGCAGGCCGTGACATAGTTTACCAGAGAGGATGTTTCCCTGTGTGTGTGTGTGTGTGTATGCGTGTGTGTGTGTGTATGTGTGTGTGTGTGTGGTGTGTGTCCATGGCAGAGTTCTTAACTGTACATTTCCGAATGGTTGCCTTGACAACCAGATAGGTCTTGTTAGAGGAAGTGTGAAGATTCAGTACGTCTGTAAGTTTCTTCTGATTTCAAGAACTTTTGAGACTGAAGAAGTTCCACCAACTCCAACAAAGGACACTTTTATCGCTTTTTTTTTTTGACATGCGCCCGTTTGATCATTGGAATGATATTTTGGGAGGCCAGAGATGCGGGGTCAGCTGCCATCATTATTCTGAGATCTTGCAAAGGAAGAACTGACATTGTAACAGGAAGCCAACCTGCCAACTATTTTGCCAGGGAAAAAATCCTTATGTATTATAATTATTCAAACAAACTCTACACAGTTGTTAACATTGTGTCTGTTTAACCTATTCGGTCACACGTGTGGCTAATAGGTATTCAGGGCATTCTGAATGGGCTGAATTGATCGCTGAACTTTTCTGATGCGTTCGCTGTATAATGACCTATTCAGCCCTGTTTCACTGTGTAAATATCAGTCGTGTATCTGCGGGCGCGGCATTGTGTCCGTTTGTTATGCTCATATGGAAATGTGCGCTTATGTGCTCCTTTGCATGCATAAACATGATCGCTTAGCGTTACTTCCTGCCAAAAAAATGCCCTTGCTGATCATATACTCAACGGTGGTGGTCACTCCACTGACAATAAAAAAACTAAATGTCACCCATAATAAAAAATCACCTGTTTGACTAAATAAAAAAAAGAAGATATCTCCGCAACAGCAACAAACGGTTTAAACACAAAGTCGTATTCAAGAGAAAACACAGGCACAGTTTTGGAATAGGCCCATAAGTAAGATCATCTGGACACCGTTATCTCGCTCTTTCTTTCCACTCCGTCTCCCCTCCAGTGTTCCTGCTGTTGCATGCTGTCTTCCTTGGTGCTGCAGTGGAAGGTGGGTAAGCTCATTACAGAGAAATAATTAAACATCGGTGCACAGCTGGTCGTCATCATGGAGAGCAACAGCCACCGCTTGATGCATTCTGTTTGTCCTCAGATAAGACCCACGGCCTTTAACCGCTTGGATGCAAGTTCCTGTTTAGCCCCGCTTGACAAACGGCACAAGCCATCCCCAAGCCAACGATTCCGATTCCTTTTCCTTTACCCTTTCTTTTTTTCCGGGTGCTTGGAAAGAAAAAGGGAGTACTGGGTAGTGTGGATGCAAGAAGGCGGGGGGACTACGACAAGGGGGTACGATTCAATTTGTGCGGTTTGTGGTCCGCCATGTTTAGGTGCCAGTTGTGCGCATCTCACACCAAATGTTGCCTGAGGACCTTGGCTCACAGATGGCTTGTCACATCTGTTGCAGAAACTGGTGGAAGATCTCCACAAAAACACCCCGTGGATGAATAATGACTTCCCTCCGTGCACTGTCTGTATGTTTTTTATATGAGCATTTACAGGTTTGGTGAAAAAAGCATAAGAATATGCTGGTATGTTCTGTAACCAACCAGGAAACCGCAAAAACTCTATAATACCACCTATAGGCCCCCCAAAAATCCCAACTTCATCACAAATGCATTTTGTACAAATATAGAAGTGTCAAACCAAGAGGAGAGCTCATGACGGTCTATAAGGAGATTTAACGACCCCAGCGCCTGGGCACCGTCCAATTCTCAAATACCACACGCGTTGGCAAACACCCGTCCTCCTCCGAAAATCCCAACCAAACCCTCTACTCGCCACCTTCACCCTCTGCAAGCCCCCACCCACCCTCTACGCCCCACCCCTCCCTCGATAAGATCATCATCTGTCGCTAGACTCTAGGGTCTGTTCCTGCACTCCACAGATACTTGGCAGACCAATGAATGTCCCTTTGTGTGTGGAGATCCTCCTCAGATAGCACCCAAGATGCTTCACGCTGGCATCTGTTTTTTCTTCTTTTTTTTTGTTTAAATGTGTGTTCTGTCTTTCTTTTTTGTCATGGTGTGGAGGACTAGGAGAGCTCATCTCTCGCCTTCAATGGTATACGACTGAATGCTAATGAGTACCTCAGTGGCAGGTTGCCAGCCTGGGTATGATTTAAAGAATAAATGGGTATGGACTGTTGACAGACAGAGACCCGAAAAGGGCTCAACTACTACTTTCTACTATGATATTATTTGATATAATTAAACACTCCTGGACATACTGTTATTGCAGTCTCTCTCTTTCCCATTAAGGTTGGAAAAAACGTCTTATGGCTCGAGTGTTTGTCCTGTACCATCGATCTATAACTAGGTTATAGATCGATGATAATTCAAAGCATATTTCCATATATGACCGTTTGGCATATTTTGTGAACATATTTGGTAGCTTTTGATAAATTGGGATCTCCACTGGAATTCCACACAAATTTCTGTAGCTTTTCACCAAAATAAAGGATATTTGATTACAATTGTTTTGTAAGTGACACTTTAAAAGGTGAAACAAATGTAATCAGAATGCTATAATGTCTAAAGCTAGAACTAAATTGGTCTTTAGCCTCATTCTTTGAAATGCAATGATCGATTAACATTTCACCATACGAACAGTTCTAATAATGTACATGAAGTTAAAGCCTAAATCTTCTTAATACAATTTCTGGCCCAGAGCGAGATTTTTGCGAATGGTCAGAGATGACAAATGACATCATGAACTTGCAACCGCAGATTAACATTTGTTAAAGCAATGGGTCTGTTCGTGCCATTTTCAACATTAATTTGACTTCTCTAACTCGTTCAAAGAACCAACTTCAAGGAAAAGTAATTGCTCGAGGCACAAAAAAAGAGAAGGAAAGAAAGAAAAAAAAGCTTTTGGTTAACTTCACCTTTTATTTCCCTATTATCTTGAACATATTAACAGGGAGGTAGTAGGCTGTTATGGGGAAACAAAGAACGACAACAGCAGGAAGATGTATTTGAGCTTCACAAGGCAGAGGATCCCTCTTGATATCGAGTGCTACCTTTGAATCAAGGCAAATACATGTCTGCTGTTCAAAGTTCAATAACCTGTGCGTGGCAATTCACAGATGTCCTACTGAAACCCAGTCATCTCCACCGACAGGCCGCGTTATAGAGCCCGCAAATGGGCTATAAATTAATATACCGCGAGAGAGGCATATGGGGTGAAATGGAATGTACGGTATCGGTTCAACAAAAGGTGCCACATCTTTAAAGCAGATATGTGATATGAAATTTTACAGCTGAAGGAGAAATGTCACAGAGCTTTGATAAGAGAGCGATGAACTTTCTCCCCCGCCCCCATACCCAATCCACTATTATCAGGCCCTGGTGAGCAAAATGCATCATTTATAACCCACAGCCCACACTATTATCTCTGAGAAAGGCACTTGTTTTAAAACAGGGGAGGACCCCCACCACCAGTATCTCCTTCCTTACCCTCCTAAGCCTCCTCCATCTCCCACAAACCCGCCCTAACCCGTCTGCTGAACAGAAGGGGACAAAGTTGACAACCACATGCATTTGGTCACGTGAGAAGGGGGAGGGGTTGGGGGTTGATTTGGTTGCAAGATTTACCCCTTCAGGTCAAGCTTGTTTTCAGGCAATGGAGGGTTTGGGGTGGAAGAGTTAAACAAGCTAAAGAGATTACGGCATTTTAGCTGTGACACTCCGCTCAGGCTGAGCAGGAGGTTGAGGTGGAGTTCTGTGGGGGGCACCCTCCGGGTCCTTGCAGAAGGACCCAACAAAGCCTTAACAAAGTATTGTTTTCAAGGGTACAGCGAGGAATACAGGTGTTTGAGCCCCACTGCCCGACAGAAACATTGATATTGTATGCTTCTGTACACAAATAAACGGATTATGTTCAATGCTGTTGTTTTAAAATGTGTGACGTCTACAATATCTCTGCATGGCATTGATAAAACAAAGAACTTTTTTTAGATAAGAGTATCTTTAATCACTACAGCTAGCAGCTGCTTAGTTTAGCATAACAACAAGAAACAAGTGGAAACAGCTAGCCCGGCCAACTTTGAAGGTAACAAACCTCATGAACTTGTTATAGCTCTCTCTTTTTTATTTCCTACAAAATAGATTAAAATTTTTCGTTATGTTATTTGTTTTTAAAGTAGGTTACTTCACATTTATTGGCCAGGCGACAGCTTCTATCAAAACGTAGTTTGGCTCACAACCCTACAAAAATAGGGAATTGTTGTTTACAAAGGTTAAACAAAGACAATATAACATGTTAATTAGTGAGCTTAAAAGGAGCTGTTTGGCGGATTATGTTCCAGTTGGAGGGTGCTTGCTGTTACCCTTCCTGTTTGCACTCTTTGTGCTAAGCTAACTTAACTGGCTGCTGGCTGTGGCCTTGTATTTAACCGGCAGATAAGAGAGTGGTATCAATCTTCTCATCTAACTCTCTGCCGGGGAGCAAACACTATTCCTTTGATGAAAAGGCAGACCTTATGTGCAGGTCTGCGAGGGGCCTGTGACAAGCTACATGCCCAAACACCCCGACCTCCAAACACTTACTTTCGCCACAGTCGGCACACTACTTCCTGCTTTGGCGCTGAGAGTTGGGAGTGGACGCTAAAGCGTGGAATCATCCACTATGGACGTCATTTCTATGGGGGTTACTGGAATATTTGTTTATGGGGATCCAAAGATAACCCAGGAGCTTGCTATGCCTATGACCCTCTCTGATTTTGCACACGCACACTAACTCCCACACAACTTTGTGAGCATTACCTACTCCGACACTGTCAGTCCGGTGTCATTGAACAATTGAAATACACCAGCTGCGAAGTGCTCCGCTTCATCACAAAAAGCCTGGAGAAGTTAGCAGCGGGCTCGCTGACAACAATCTATGAGACATCCATCTTTGGAGAAGCACTGCAATTTTCCCTTGATAGCATGTAAAGGGAGACAGCAAAACCTAAAGAATGACTGTCCTCGCGCCGAGATATCAGTGTTATCAGCCGGCAACATCTAGAGGACACACGCCACTCCCGCTGGAATCTGATCATTTTTAAATGCTTTTCTTAAAATTTCAAAACCATCAAAAGGACATTACTCCACCTGAGGGTGTCAGGATGAATGAGTAATTGGTGTTATGTGTGTTGGGGATGCATGTATCTGAGACGGAGGATGGATAACGGGGTCTACGACTTCAGCTACAAGGAGGAAGTTGCTATTTTGTCTGTTCAGTTGTCATAAATAAAATGTATAACACAAAGCGTGACGTGGAATAGTTGGAAGGAAATATAGGTAGGAGATTGAAAGATCTGTATGCGAGTGTGCTGTGAAACACCTAAACAGGCAACTTCTTAGCAATGTACACAAGTAAACATTGCCACCTACGAGTCTTGCGGTTGAAAGAGACTATTTTTAAAGTGCTCCTGAATCTCCTCCCAAGTCAATTACCAGGCTGCAACTTCCCCTGGGTAACGGGGGAATTCAGTTTTTTTTTTCCTGGGTGACCTAGTTGTCTTTTGTGAGTAGGTTTTAGCCAGAGCAGTTTGACAGTCAACAGATAAGATGGATTAAGCTTCTTTTTTTTTCTCATCCAGTTTTGATGTGAACAGCGTAAAAGCGGGTTAAATCGTTGAGTTTCAGGAGTATTTTTAAAATGCCTGGAGATAGCGCGATAGAGGAGCTAAACCTAAGACTTGGGCCCCGGGAAGGTCAAGGTCGGCGCTTTAGAGAGCAGCTACCCGGCGACTGCGGGGGCCTGATCACGTCTCTATCGGAGCGTCGCGGCCGAGCCCACCTCTCATCGCTCCCAGAAAAGATACACGGAGGGAGTGAAACAAAATCCCGACGAGAACTCGACGGGCGGCATCAAAGAGCAGCGCACCCCTCGCCTTGTGTGGGTGCCTGTGTGTGTTTGTGTGGAAGAGGAGGGGGGGCTGTTTAGTTCCTGCCTTGCATTTGCGTGCATGCGTGAATGAGATATGTGTGTGTGTGTGTGTGTGTGTGTGTGTGTGTGTGTTTGTGTGTGTGCGTGTGTGTGCGTGCTTGTGTGTACACTGTAAAATATCACTTCCTCCATGAGCAGCTAGCTCCATAATTATGTTTCGATTATTTGCGAGCACTAAAATAAAACAGCAATTAATCTGTTGATGTAAGACAGAAAATAGAAGCGCGGCGCACATGCTAAACAACCCAGTTTACAGCGCGATTGCGACAGTGAAACAAAACCACATTTTTAGAATAGAATGTGCGTGACACCCCTACCTCCCCCCTCCATCTCCTTCCCTTTGCCTCGACCACCCCCCCCCCCCCCCCAAAAAACGGATCTGAGGCTTGCTTAACATGCGCACAGGAGCTGACAGCCATACGATCACGTGACGCGGGCTCGGCCAATCACGGATCCGTTTGGTTTCCTCTTTTTTAAGCCATTGCGCTGATGAGGCCACTTGAGCATGAGAGAAGAAGAAGAAAAAGGTGAAGAGAAAATAACAATAGCCAAATCAAAGCGGTACATTGGGGTCGAACGCCGCTGGTTTATCATGTGTCACATCTGGCCCCTTCGTGGAGAGGGGTTTTTTTGGAGGGGGGGGGGGGCGTTGGAGATGGAGGGATGGCTGGAGATGTTTTTCTGAGAGGACACATTCAGACACATTTTTGTGGACGTCTATTCCCCCCACTGCTCCTCATGTCGGTGACAGGGGAGAGTAATCCTATACACAGGCTGCTATTGTGAAATGAGAAACTAGCCTCCTTCACTGCCAGAGACCAGATGCACCTCTCTCTCTCTCTCTCTCTCTCTCTCTCTCTCTCTCTCTCTCTCTCTCTCTCTGTCCTAATCTGTAAACGACTTAAAGGAGCCTTATCTCCGGGCTCTTCTGCTTCATTTCATGCTTGATTTACTTTAATTTGTCTGATAGGGCACAAGGATTTGGAAATGGCCCATCTTTCGGTGGAAAATGTTCTGATTTTTCTCCGGCATTGTTATGTGGAGGTTTTTGACTTTTCTCTCCCCCTCTCTCACACTCCTCCTCCTCCATCTCCATCTTCTTTTTCCCGCTCTCTCCCATCCTCACTCTCTCTCCCTCCCTCTCTCTTTCGTCCTCCATCATCTCTCTCTTCTTTCTTTCCTTTAGAGGTGATGGAGGAGGGGGCGATGGAGGGATCTTGCTCCAGTGCAACAGTCTGTTTGAGTGCATTTAGATTCAAGCTAACACGGCAGAAACTATTTTTTCTACACGAGGTGTGATTTTATGATGGGGGGCGACTGGCGGACGGCGGAGCTGCGTTTGCCTTTTCAGATCCACATTGGGGCTGCGGGGCAGCCGAGTGCTTCAAACCACAAAGATCTTATGTTTAAAATAAGAGACGAATAGCCCCTTCGGTTTAGCGAGCGGGCGAGCGGCAGGTGCTGATAAAGTTGCCCCACAATGAGGGACAGGGACAAGCCGGCGTGTCTGCGGATGCCTCCAGTTCTTTTTCTTGCCGGCGGAACTCAAGTGCTTGCATGTCTGTCTGGATGCTCCCATCACCAAGACGCCCCCCTCCACACACACTTCTATATAGTGACTGAATGACAGTAGAGGCAGTGAGCTACGATTAAAGGAGCCCATATCTTACCAGATCCGGAATAATCTCCATCCCCTCCCACCAATGAGCAAAAGGCGCAGGGGCGGCGCAAAAAATGAGGAGGAGAGGGAAGAAAGGGGCCGCTTGCTCCACCGGCCTCCTCCACACACTCAGTTGTGGCCACTGAAAGGGCGAAGTGGAAACAAATCTACTCCCATTCAACTGGAGTCAGTTGGGCTTATCTGAACAGTTGCCGTTCAAATCTGCCAAAGGGAAGAAGGGAGGCGATCAAAGAGAGACCTCCCACGCCAACTAGTCTGTCTGTATTAAACAATAAAAGTCCTTCTCAACGTGAAGTTGTCACTAACCACACCTCAGAACACACCGTGCAAGAATAGTGAGAGAGAAAGAGAGAGAGAGAGAGAGAGAGAGAGAGAGAGAGAGAGAGAGAGAGAGAGAGAGAGAGAGAGAGAGAGAGAGAGAGCGCATGCATTGAAATTCATCTCACAGCCTGAATTTACTTAACTGCTGGGTCTGCGCACGGTGATAAACGGAGTGATGATCCGGCAACACGTCTTTATCCATGCTTTGCTTTAATTAACGGCGGCTTGTTTGTTGAAAAGATGATTAATATGCCAATGAAAATTGCATAATTGAATACCACAACACCCGCACAATCAGGGAGGAACATGCCATTTTTTATGAACTTTTTTATTATCGTTATTATTGCTATTATTTGGTATTTTAATTCACTTGACAAGCGGGGCCCACTCCCCCCCCCCCCTCCTCTCCTCCACCAACCAGAGGTAGGAGGTGGAATTGACGTGACCAGTGGGGCCCAGCTGTTCATCACCAGTGAGAGGCCTTCACAGAGGGAGGTGGAGGTAGGTGGGCACTGTTCTGATATCAATACCTATCAGTGTGAAGGCTGTACGTGTGTGTGCGTGTGTGTGTGTGTGTGTGTGTGTGTGTGTGTGTGTGTGTAGGGGTCGGGGGGAGGAGAGGGAGGGACATTCCTTCAGAGCCAAATAATGATGTGAGGACACCAAACTTGATGGAAGTAAAACAGTCATGCATACTAAGCACTATCTGAAGCACTTGCATCCTAAAAAAAGTCTCGCAAATTCATGCATGAAAAAGCACTACAAACCAGTCAGACTCAGACACACTCTGTAGTTTTATTTAACCAAAAAAAAAGAAGAAATAAAAAGGCCAAGGGAAATGAAAATCTCCACATGCGAGGAAGTTTCTGTCGAGTAGTCCAGAGTTTACCCAGCGTTAAACATCCCCCCCATCTAGCGCCCCCCGTGTGGTAATGCTAAACACACACGTCGGCGGATATTCAACCAATTACAGTGATACCTCTCAGAAAGGCGTGTGTGCAGCTACAGCGCGCCTCGGGGAGGGGGAGGGGGGGCGTTGCAGAACAAACATATTCAGAGAGCTAAAGAAAGACGCGATGGGTGTCAAGTCCCCCCGGGAGATGGGGGGTGAGGGGGTGAGGGCAGAGACACCAGTTTTGCAAGTCGGCTTTATATTGAGCAACAGCCCCTTCTGAATTATGTTGGACTTGTTAGAGTGAAATAGTACCAAAAAAAGATGTCATTGTGAGCAGACACAAATTCCGCTGAAATGTAGACAAAATGGTTGCAAGTGAATTATCTTATTAAGGGCATTCTCTGAGCGCCCCATCCCACGTATGCCGCACAAAACTAGAACTGAATATGGTGACATCTTCCTCAGATGATGAGAACAGCGATTGCATTTTGCCCTATTTTAGATTATATAACTAACAACCATGAAGTTCCCTCATAAAGCCTCTTAGTGTAGCGGATCAGCGGCTACATTTGCATCAAGACGATGCGGCATAGGAGTACAGTGATTTGTCTAATCTCTTGTTGCATATTTCATCATCATAATCACACATTGTGAGAAGAAAATGTGTGTGCTTGTGTGTGTGCGTGTGTGTGTGTGTGTGTGTGAGGAGGGGGGGGGGCAGTGGGTGACGTGTTTTCTACACACACACACACACACACACACACACACACACACACACACACACACACACACATAGGTGATGCATAATGCCTGCATCAGCAATCTACCTAGAAAATGAAGGCATTTGGAAGAAGAAGAAGAAAAAGAAAGGCGGACAATGTTTACACACAGCACTTTGATTGCCATTTAATTTTACATCACTCAGGGCCCGGAACTCACAGAGAGGCTGATGATGGACTTTCATCATCAGTATCAGCGATCTGAGTGTCATTCATGTTTTTTTGTGAGACTTGTCTGAAGACTTTGAATAAACCCCTGGAGGAGCGAGATAAAAAAAAAATCCTCCTTTTTTTTCCCAGAGAGAGAATTGCCATGATGCACGTCCAAAATTTTCTTGATTACAAGACGAAAGAGGAGGAGGAAAGGGAAAAAATAAAGAAATAAAAACCTTGAATGAAAGCCCCGCGCTGAAAGTTTCCACTTTGCTGATATAACAGTCAAGTGTGTCTATAAGTCTACTTAAAACGCTTTAGGTATCAGTGGAGACAGCTGCGACACCCTCGTCTTATGATTCTGTCGAGACAGTACACTATCAAAACCTTTCATACCGCTCCCGAGCTACATTTCCGGTGACAAAAGCTTTGCGAAAAGCCTCCTGAAGGATTCATCTATATCCTAATATTTCCAATCCAATTTAACTGGAGCAGCCGGAGTGGTCTGAGCGCTAGTTTACCAATCTTTGCTTTCCAAGACTCTGTGTGCTGAAGGCTTGAGGGGTTCAATCAATGGCGCTTTGATCTCGGCTGGAACCATAATTATTTAACATTGTTACAAGGATTTCTCTAATCCATCCTACCATTAAATCCCTTTTACACCCTCATCTTCTGCAGCCTAATCTGCATCTGGGTGCTACGTTTGTCTCCCTCTTTCGTTTCGGCGCGCCCCTCCTTCCTTGACGACACCCCTGACTTTTATAATGGACTCGTGTTCCACAGTTAGAAAAAAATAACACCTTGTTTACCGACAGCAACCTGGGCTAGACTGCGCTCGAGTGGACTGTGCAAGAATTGAAAAAGTACCCCCCCCCGCCCCCCCCCTATATTTTGCACTAATGTTTGGGTGAGTTTGTTTTTTTTATTTCCGTCGGGGACAATTTTTGAAAAAAGCTCCTCTGACAGAAATGCAAGAAAAATGTGAACAGCCTCTCCCCTCTCTCCCTCCAGAAAGAGAAGTTTCTTCAGATGAACCGAGGGAATTACAAAGTTCAGGTGCCTGATCCTCGAAAGGTTTTAAATCCCATCTGTTCATTTCGCTGATCACTTTGACTCCCGACAAAAAGGGGCCCCACTGTCCTTTTTTTCCGCAAATATTTGCGTGCCTGGGTGTTTCACCGTGATATAAATAGCTGCGCGTGACACCGCAAACATTTGTTGAGGCACCTGCCACAGCATCGTGGACCATCTGGCCCTCCAATCCTCCTAGCATGACATATGTGCATTAATACCTGAAATGGTTATTGTCTTTTTTTTGGGAGACTGGAAGAAGACAGCCACAGGCCCTTCTAGGTTGGCTGGAGTCAAAAAATGAGACTCAAGAGTTTTTACATCTGAGTGAAGCTGCATTTTCAGCATGTTTGATCTCTTGAAAAGACGGGGTGGGGGGAGGGGGGGAGGCTCTTTGCCTGTGCTCCGTCTGTGCCTGACCGTCAGGTAGATTCTCAGATGGCCGCTTCCTTCAGCTGACCCCTGCCTCTCGGTCCTGGCCGATGCCCAGCTGGCTCCGGGGGCTGAGCAAGCTGGGCCACGCCAATGATCACATGGCTCATGTTACCTCTCTGCCACACTGAACCTCATCCTCCTGGTCTGCCTGCTGCATGCCTTATTTCACTTTTTATTTGCTGAAATCTCTTGATTTCGATTCGAAGATTTACTTGGATTTAGCAGTGTAAGTGAATGGTTCAACCAGTGGGGGATTTATAATGGCAAGGCCTTTGCTGCACACTGACAGCTGCAGTAGAATAAGATCAGTCTATACAGTTTGGGCTTTCAACAACAAAAAAATACATTATGTTTATTGCTGGAAAGCAATGGTGGTTTATGTAATTTATTTATATGTAACATAAAAGAAAGAGAGATTCGTTGAAAGTTGAAAATATCACGCATGAAAGTTGTTTTAGATGCCGTCTGTAATGTTCTCTCTGCATTGAAAGAGAGAGAAAGAGATATTTTAGTAAGTACAGGTTGATCACCTGAAACACCTTATCCTACATTTCCCACAATGCAACTCAATGCCACCCTGCCTGTTTAACGAGGTTATAGGTTACATTGACTCTCACTACTTTAACACAAGTTCCTTAGTGTATTTTTACTTCTTTATGTACGTCTTTAAAATCGGTAATTTATTATTATTTATTTATTTCACTTGAGTCCTGTTTATCACACGTATTGCGCATGGTTATTTTTCGAGTTGTGTCCGTCACAGAGTGAATACAGCGGTCACAATAAACTGTGTGAGGGTGGAACAGTAGAAAGGAGACAAATCTGCAGCTGCAGCCGAGAAGGAACTGCAAGTGTGTCCACGGCCGCAGGAGGGCCGAGCTTCAGCGAGGAGAAACTGAAAATGCAAATTATACTTAAACGATAAACGGGCCACCGAGTTCACAGGCCGCGTATATGGTGTGAATATAATCAGAATTATTGTACCAAGTTGTAGTGAAACAAAATTGTTGCAACCACCAATGTGTGGTCGCCCCACCCAGCGAGCACGCTAAGGGGGTCGTGACTGTGCTCGTGACCTGCGCGGTTAGGGAATGCTGGACCTGGCTAGCATGCTAATAGCTGACATGCTACTGATAGAGGTCCCTTGAGAGGAACTTTTACCTTTGTGTGAGGACTTTTTTGCTGTTTGAGACTGTTAAGACCCAATATAAATTGAAACAGCCGACAGATATTGGGTTATACATGGACGGAGTGGCGGGCTGGACTGGTTTAACTATTCTGGGACGGGGAGGCATAGACGTCAAGACGGCTGGACTGTCAAGACGAGCTAATGAGTTGCATGCACACGCAACGCCATGCGTAATACTATGTGCTCGTGTCTGCAGCAGACATGTGGGAGTTTATATCGTTTATATGACCACCACGTTTGCTTCGTTGATTGCTTTGTGCTACTGGTGATTCTAGGAGAAGTTTAAGGTGCCATATTGTCGATAATTTTTGTTTTATTGTCTGAGTTTGGTCTCTGTTGTGGTTGATGCTTGTGAGGCTACACTGAGGAAGGCAGGGGCATTTCATTTTAATTGATAAACTGCAGATTTTCCTTCTGTTGGTTTGGACATAAGGAGTCTGGTTGCTGATTTTATAGGTTGACATTTAATGCTGTCTCTTTTGTAGCCCAACATATGTTCTTTATGATACCTATTGTATCATATTTTCTTTATTATTTGAAGTTCCTTTAAAGAGCCAAAATGTGGCTGTAATGAGTAAACAGAACCCTTTTTGATAATGTTTCATTATTTATTCAAGGTCAAACAAGCTGTATTGTATTGTTTTGTATGTATACATGCTATGTTATAGTGAATTCAAGGTTGAGGCTTTAAAACCAATGCATTGCTCACCAGCTATACATATTATTCCCAAATTAATTCCATCACTGGTGGACAACACAATGTGTGCAGTTTCTGTGGTTTAAAGCTACTGAAACAACCAGTATCTCGCAGACTGAAATTTCTGAGCAGAAGCGGCAGCGATCATAATTACAGCAGCTCATAACGAACCCTGGATTTTCCTGACTTTCATAAGGGGGTGTAGTTTACACGAGCACGCATTTAGATAAGGCTGAGAACAAGTTCATTAGCGGAGTTAGCTAGCTAACAGACACCACTCCCAATTAGCCTGGAGGAGAGCGGGTGGGAGAGAACGAGAGAGACAGAGTCAGATTCCTATCAGCGGCAGTCCGTGAAAAATGAATAGAATAGCATGACGCGCTATCGCCCAAATCAGCGGCTGATTGCGAAGCGCCCGTGACGAGAAATGAACACGAGACAGAAGATCAGTGCGCAGATTTGCTTAAGGACATACTTGTAGAGCGACGAGGGGAAGAGAAAAGGGAACTGGCTGGGTGTTCCACATCAGAGACCCAGCACTCTGCGCAGCAGCTATATCAGATTAATAGTGAGTCATTCTGTTCGCTTCTCTGCCGTTACAGAGAGACAATCGGAGAACACGGGGCAATCGCGGACAGCACTTGACATGAGTTACGGAAGTGGAGATGAAATGCTGGGACAAGAAAGAAGACGTAGAAGAAAAAAAAAGTTCAATTAAAGGATGTAGATTGTAAAGGCTTTTGTTGTTACTCAGCAAAAGGGAAAATGGCGTGGAGGTGCTTGAATAGAATCACCAAAGCAGGTGGGCATGTTCCGAGTTAGCCCACCTCATTAAAAGGCTTCACTTCCCCCTTTTTTATTTTTTTTCATGTAACGGCCATTACACATCCTATTCAGATGCACAGGCACAGTGATTAAAAATTATCTGTCGGAGATGGTAATCACACCTGCTTAAACTTAAGCCAAAGAATAACAAAGAACTTTTGAATGCGGAACTATCTGAGCATTTACAAAGAGATTAAAGGGGAGACAGTCTCAAACTAAATAAATTTGCTTTTAATCGCTCTGAACAGGAAGTCATGTCATTTCAAATGTCCCTATCTGATTGTCTGATTCCCCCCTCTCTTTATTCAAATTACAACATGCCCATCTGACTTTTCCGGCACAATGGGAAAAATTAAAAAGGGAAATGACCTTTCATGGCCGCCATGATGGGAGAGTGAATGGCATTATTATGCACCAAGATTAATTTCTGCCCACTCTACACTGCCCATTGAGAAAACAGAGTGAAGGGAGGAGGGGGGAGCGCAAGTGCCTCGGTGAAAATCATCACATCATTGAAATGTCGACAGGGTTACATCCGTGGTTACATGTTGATTACGAACAGAATTCGTGTGCTTTTCCTTTGACCAACTCGGCTTGATTGCACACGGATATATATTACCGTGTTTCTTTAACTTGGATGCAGCCATGTGCTCAGTTGCCCATTTTTCAGCTCGGAGATAAGGACACGGCGCTGGAGTCTTTAAACTGGATGCCACTCGATAACTCTGAACCACTCAGGCTGTGGTTTAGTAAAACATGAAATGGGCACCATGTCTCACATCGCCTCCTCGGCAGTTCAGCCGTCCTCGCTAGCTGTGTGAGCGAGAGACACTTCACTCCCGTACAAACTCTCGCCCTCCGCCGCCTGTCCAGCAGTGTGTTTCTGAGCCTCTAATTCTCATTCTGATGGCTAAGTAGAAGGGTGGAGGATAATTACAGTCAGTCATACATCGAGTCATGCTACATCCATCCCTCTTTTTTTTCAAAGCGTCGTTTTTAAGCTCAGCGTTTTCTCTCCCAAAAGGGCCCCTTTTTTCCGCATGTGATGCCTTCTTTTTGTCACGGCCCCCATAGTTTAGAGCTGACCCCCTCAGCCCTGTCCCCTGACTGATCACAGTGATGGTTTATTACTGTCGTCCTAGCGTTCTTATCTTTAGCCAGCAATGCTCATTTCCTTCCCCAGATTTAAATGCAAATGTGAAATTTAATGATAAATGCATTATCTGATAGGTGCGATAACACTGATTCACTGTCAGTATAAAATACACACCCCGGGGGGCTCCGAGCCAGCAAGCACAACTTGCCCAAATCCACTTTTTTATCCCTCTCTCTCCCTTATTTTCTCCCCCGCTTTTCTCTCTCTTTTCTTTTTTTTTCTTTTTACAAACGCATGTACCTGCAATAAATTCTTGAGGTCATTTTATGCATTAAACGGAATCCTATTTTGTGTGTTCAGCAGTGTGGGTGCAGGCTTTTGCTGAGCAGTAATTGCTGTGAAACTATCTTGTTCAATGTATTATCCATCACTTTGATGAAGTTTCTTTTAGTAAAAGGGCAACACAAGATACAAACGAAAGAGAAAAGTGTTGTAAACTCTTCAGAAACGCTACATCTGTCTTTTGAGCGAAATTTGTTTTGTTAATTTATTGAACTGTTAACTAAATGGTGGGTGGGCATTCAGTTAAAGTGGCTTGCTATGTGGCCTGCAGACTACTGACTCACTCGTCCATCGATGGTTGCTATGGAGGACATAATGCTTTTTTTACTTTTCAACCAGAAATGTCCATAAATGCTCATTTATGGACACTTTAGGTATTGAATAGGCATTTACTGTTCAATGCCCAAATCAATACTGCACTTTACCTCAAACTAGGCACCATGCATAGCAAATTGGTCACTACTGTTCAAAGTTATCTCACCTATACCTACTTGTCATACTCTGTCATAGGCAGAAGCAGCCTAAGTTAATGTGGTAACACGTGGTTGTAGCACACGGTTGTAACACGTGGTTGTAAAACATGGTTGTAACAGGCGGTTGTAAAACACGGTTGTAACACGGTTGTAACACGTGGTTATCGCGCATCTGTAGCTAATGTTGTAAAGCGTGTTTAACATTGTAACACATAGTTAACATTGTGTTTGGGTTACGGTAACTTAGTCATCATGTCACATGACTCACTGACGTAGAATGCATGAATGCCGGTCCCTTTGGTCAAAGTCCTGTGTTTATATATCCCAGCCACCACAAGCTTCTCCCGCCCTCAGCTGACTTTCTTCCTCGTAATGCTTCCGTTGCTCTAAGCGTCTAATATTGAATAGGCCCACTGTACACGACCCCCTGGAAATAAGCCCAAAGTGACTCTCTAGGAAAGTGATATAAAGACTTCTCTTACTTGGACCATCCCAGTCATCGGGTCCCACGGTGTTATGCCTGGTCTTCTCGCCCTGCCCATCCATCTCCGACTCTCCTGCTTCTCGGTTGCCATCTTCTTCTCCTGCAGGGCAGAAAAAGAAAAATCTTATGAAGTCATAAAAGGCACACAAGACAAAGTGGTAGAAGCACTCAATCCAAATCTAATGCTCTGACTCCTAGTTAACTGAAGCACTGCATTATAGACTGCGCTGCCCTTACAAAGTGTTTAGGACTTTTGATTTTATCCCCATCATTTTGTTTTATAACCCTTTCCTCTAATATTTAAGTGTCACAATCTGAAGTCATGTGAGCCTTTGTCCTGGTGTGCGCCTGCGTATATATAGTTTGTTATATGTCTGTTTTGCAGTGAGATCACCAGGTCCAGCTGCATACTTTTATGTAAAAAGGAACTCCCATGTGTGCTTGCAGGAACAGGAGGAAGCCCCGTGGAACAGGAAGGAAAGCAATGTGTGGGAGAGAGGTGGCTATTTATTACCGTTTGATCTATTGTGGAGCGAGCGAGAATGTGTGTTTATAGGATGTAGGGCTGATTTACAGTTTCGGGGCTCACACAGACCACGCTAAGGGATATTTGGGTATCTCTCTCCAGGATGTAAGCGCTAAAAGACCTTGTTATACAGACTCCGCCTCCCAAGTGTGCAGCGAGCAACACTGACTGGGGCAGTCTAAGATGCACTCACTGTACACAAAAAAAACCAAAATCTTTTTTTGCATGTCTACAGTAAGCACAGTTTGTACTCAAAGTTTATGGGCACATAAATCAGGGCTCAGTAGGTGAACCCCCTGGTGCGGTGCTCCGGTTAAATCCACTGTGGCTGACACAGTGGTCGTCTCTCCAAACTCGGCCGAGTGAGAGCAAATCTGCTCGAGGCGCGTAGCGGTGGTTGATAGTTTGTGGAGGAACACTTCTCCCACTTTTGTCACCATATCGTTTTCTTCCCTTTGATGTTTCAACCCCCCCAATAGTGAACGGTCAAGGACAGGCCTGGATTACTACAATGGATTACTACACTTGACACACTCGACAACGAGAGAAAAAAAGTGTAGACTGTAGATTTAAATGTCAATATGACAAGGACAATAGATTGTAATGATTTAGCTCGTACAGCATGTGCATATCATAAAACTCCTACTAAATGTGATGGGGCATCCATATATGTTGTTTACTATATTTGTATCTGATCACCCCCTCCAGCTTCCAAAAAGCATTTCAGAGTGTTAGTTATCACACTTTCAGTGACAACTGCCACAGGACACACTACTTCACTCCATCGCCATCCGTCCTCAGTTAGGTTAATCTCCAGATCACACACACACACACACGCACACACACACACGCACACACACACAAACACTGCTTGTTTAGCTTCTTTTTTGGACATGGCTCACTTCAAAGAAGGTAGCAAACATTGCCAAAAGGATGTCAGCTTTCTGCCTCACGCTGAAAGAGGAGACGTATACGAAGGGGGAAAAAAAAATTATACTGAAGGGAAGTGTGCAGAAAATGTCCTACTTACAGTACATGAGGTCATTATGACCCAGTTTTGCTTATGCAAGTGTCTGCTTGGGCTGGCGATCGCCCCCCTCTCCCCGCCTCATTCCCTTTCCCCAGTACATTATCAGGAAGCCTCAACTAAATTCCCCCATTATTTATTGTTAGGCCCAGAGAACCTCTCTAGCATACCAGGCTCATATTATGATGAGGATAACAAAGGCGCATATCAACAGTTCCTTCCAATGGAGCGGAGTTAAAAAAAAAAAAAAATAAGAAAAAAAAGCTGCCGAGATAACATTAAAGGCACTACCTTGATCTCAGGCGAACATGTTAAGCCCTGTAACGAAACGTATTGGAAGTGTTTAATTACAGCCCGGGAAATGAAGCTACAAGATGATTCCTTAATTAAGCAGTGATTAAGGATTTTCTGCCTTCTATCTAGCACAGTTTGCAGTGCATTTTAAACACAATCGCCTCGGCAACCTCACAGGGAACAATGTCACAGGGCTTTGATGAAGTTTTCCTGCACAAATGTCACACGGCAGAGGAAGAAGTGCTGGAGCAGCACTCCTTTTGCTTACAGCACGGTTTGATAAAACTTGCAATACGGATGGAATGTGGAAACTCATTTTTTTTAATGGTTTTCTAAACGACGTAGGAGATCTGACCTTTCTGACAGAGAAACAGATTGATTGAGGTGCTCCATTTCATTTGCAGAGGTCCACGGTAAGTAATAGAGATTCGGCCTTGTTTCATCATTTGAATTGAAACCCTCTGCCGTCTTATCAAGGGAGACAGATTGTCAATGATCATCCTCTACATTATCACCTGGATCATAATTTACATCTGGCTTAGGCTCCTTTTCCTTGCGCAATCAAATGGAGATACTTAAGGTTGAGTGAGAGAAGGCTGAATGAAACAGAAGGGATGGGGGGAGGGGCGGGGGGGGGGGGGGCAGCCTGCTGGGCAAAGGGTTGGCGGGCATGCAAGAGGAGCCAGTGAGCTGTTAAAATCAGCCCTATCGCCGCTCTATCAAAGGACAGCTCTCTAGCCAAATCACAGTGGCACGCAGCGCGCTGCGCGTCCGGGTCAATAAGCTTATAGGCGATTTACACAAACAATTCCTGGAGCAAGGTAGCAACAAAGTCATATTGGCTTTTTCCTCCCCCCTTTTTAGCATTGTCTCTGCCAAGGAAGCCCTTGAAAATGTCAATCTCTCGCGTGTGACTTTAAGGAGCTCAGAGCACTCTAATCCTGACCACTGAGTCCAGAGACAGGTCGCAATTCCTGCAAAATGGAGTATAAGTATTTTTTAAGTCTTCATATGAGATTGCACAGTTTTCTATGTGTTACTAACCCGCTGCCACTTTCCTAAACCCATCCCAATCTTAGTAGTGTTTGAGCTCGGCAGTGATTTTCAGAATGTAATTTTACGAGGATGGGGGGAGAGGAGGCGAGGTGGGGGAGGGGGTGCTCGCTCACACCCACCATCACCAGTGGTAGTGCTAGTCTGTTGATATTGCATATTTGCTTGTTGATGCAGATTACGCTGCAACAGATAAAGTCCATCCAGGAAGCAACCTTATTCACCAAAGTCAAGCATAGCTGTAAGACTTCCCTGCTATCTGAAAAATAGGTTTGGATTGTGTGCAATTTGTGGCAGGCAGAGGCACTCCAATGGAGGGAGGCTATTAGTGAAATGCCTTGCCACTGTCTCTTTAAATGCCAATAAATTCCCATCATTACAGAATCTGGCAGTTTTCCTCCCTGTCTGCAGCCCGGGTCTTTATCTCGCTCTGCCTCAGTCTCTGAGCATGTAGATCTGGCCCAGTTAGATTGTCATACTTAACAAACATTAATGATTAATTTCCTCCACTGAGTCAAATGGGGCTAAAGGGATGACGCGATTCATCTTATCGCGCTGCAAATTAGCATTTCCCCATATTCTCCAGCATCGACTGTGCATTAAAATTCCACATTTGCCACTCTGGGCACCGGCAGCTGTGGCGAAAGCACCAAGGAGATCTTCCTCCCGTGTTGCTGGGGATTCTGATTGCCTCTGTGTTGCACAAAGAGTGGCATAATTAATTCTGCCACTTTCCGTTGGTTACTGTACGCCTCTGACTGCCGCAAGTCAAATTGCTCACTGAGAGGTTATTCGACGGGTCAAGGTGGGTTTGTTGTTCGCCGTGTTAAGCACCGCGCGTGCGTTCCCCAGCTCTCATGCTTCACTTCCACTGTGATAAAATGCTCCCGCCGACATTATCATTTTTTTAATTTTCACTTTAGGAGCGCGCAATATGTTTACAATAGTTGGATACATAAACTCTCACAACAGCATCAAAAACAAGCAGTTTGAGCAGAAAAATCATGTTGTTTTACCTCGCATAAAAGCGTCTTACATCGAGGAAATTAGATACATGAAATGACATGTAAATCTAGCGTCGGAGCTAACTAAGGAAGTCATTTGTCATCAGACAACGCTTGGAGCGCACAAAGGGAACAGCTTGTGGCAACACCCTGCTGAACTTCACAGATAGCCAACAATAAAAGACGGGGTGAAGCAGCAAGGTGAAATTTCACAATTTCAGTAAAAAAAAGAGAAAAGATGCCACTCAGTATATAAAAAAGGTATCTTTCTTACAATTATGGACCCGGGGGTGTCAGTGGAGTATAAATCTTTACTGTGGAATCGCCTGTGGACTCTTCACAAGCAGAGCTCCATAAATGTGAAATTGTATGGAGCAGGAGAAGTTGTTTGAGGTTAGGTCCTGTTTCAATCACGAGGAAAAGCCAAGGTTATTTCTTTTGATATGGGGCCTTTTTCCCCCCCTCAAAGAGCTCTCAATACATAGGCAAATACCCTCTAATACATGTATATTAAACACAATTCCTTCTCTCTCCTGCATAGTATACCTTTCAGTTGAGTGTCCCTGACATTTAGTCCGGAATAGTATTATCATTAAATAATCAATAAATTAGTATAATCAACCTAAACACACATTGACTAAATTCCAAATGCAAAGCATTGATATAGCATTAAACAACTATTTGCCTTGTAAACACATAGTGGAGTGATGTCAACCTTAGTAGCTGCTGGCTAAGCTAGTTGCCGGTTAAGCCGTCGCCATGTTGAGAGCTGTGCAGAGACAGTCTTCTTCAGTAGCACATGCACACACCAAACTCCGTTTTTATTCCTGTCTATATTCTGAAGGTTTGTACACGGGATTGTTCATACATCATTCATAGTCTTATAAATACTTGTATTCTTAAAACATGGTGAAAACAGTATTTTCTGATTTATCACATATTAAAGACGTATGCCACGAGTGATGAAGGTAGTGAGCAGACAGTAGTTTCTGTTGAGGGTCATGGGCCGAAAAGGTTGGGAACCACTGATCAAGATAATAAAGCAGGGGCCTTGGAGGTAAATGTATCGTATGTCAAAAAACATTACACTCGATTGGTGAGATTTCACATGTATGTTGCAAATTTAAGGCTAACCAGCTTTTATGCGAAACCACCAGCATCCTTTCAAACCACATCCATGAAAGCACCAAAGACCATTGAGGGCCATGACACCATTAACTAAACGGGTTACGGGGTCAACCATCGCCCAATTTAGAGGTTCCCAAGCCTCAGACCAAGATGGGACGCCAAGGTGCTCCACGCACTTATCTGGGGAGTCCCTTTTCTGCAAGGCTAAGGCAAATGGCTGAGTCTTTGGTGGCATTCAACTTCTTGACCTTTGCGCCTTTAAGCGGCTTTGCTACTTCACCGCACTCTGATCAAAGTTAATAAGTGCTTCATATGTTAATGAAAATTGGTACTCCTCTTTGTGTTCCTACAGCTTTTTAATACCTATTATAGACTGAAACTTTTAATGGAGGTTTTAGGTCCCCCTGACAAGCCCATTTCAGAGAGTGACTACACAGATACAAGGCTAAGCTAAGACCAGAGAGTCACTGCTCAGTGGAGGAACCTTACACGGGAGACCTTATTCTCCGGAAAGCAGCAGAAGATAAAGGCCATGGGATGAGTGGCTGCTTTAAAACCCACGTTCAAGTCCGCGCAGGGCTAATTACCGCACACCATCACATTTGAGAGGGTTTAGTTAATCAAGGGGGCTCTCTCTTTTTTTTCCTCCTATAGTCGAGGAATAACACACTTAAAACCATTTAATGCCGCCAGGATTGCGTCCTGTTTAATTCACGGCGCTTTCACATAACTGGGGTAAATTTAAGCCACTCCGACATTAGTTTTAAATAGATCTAATGAAGGGAGGGATCATGGGGAAAATGACTACACCTGATGATCGCACACAACTTGCCAACGAGGAAAAAAAAAAGAAAAGAAATTTGGATAGTACATCACTTAGGTCTTAGGAGGCAATGGGAGACTTAGCTTCTGTAAGCTTCGATAGCAAAGTAATAGAATAGAATCTGACTAGTAAGGCTTGTGTATGACAAGGAACAGATTACCAGTCCCCTCCAAAAAAGTAGTATTTGACATTTGGGATTGCTATTTAGTGTTGACTTTGTTCATAAACATGGAAAGGAGATTTGAGTCCCAGTTCCTGACATGGTTTTAACCAAAACAATGGAAATATCAAACGGCTCTGACAAGGTTCTTTGAAGATTTTCACAAGTTGTACTTTTTTTTCGTCTCCCCCTTCCTTTTCTAGCAGTAGCCACTAGTGTGTACTCCAACATCTATTTCATAGCTACTGGGTTATTACAAGACCATACGTTCCACTTTGAAGTTTGTGTAAGGACACATTACGACGAAGACAAAGGGTAGAGCCAACGAAGCGTCGCCGGTAATTGCAATTTCCGAACAATTGTGCCGTTCAACTTTTCCCGGAGAACAAAAGGAAAGCGTTATTGATACGATTACCAGGGCATAGCCTACCTTGAAACATGAAAGATTTGTTTTTCTCCAATAATGTAATCCCACGAGGCACATCAGTTTAGAAGTGTGAAGAAATAATTCTAAACAATTTCCCCTTTGAAAGGAGAAAGAGGAGGCAGGCATTCAAAGCATCGGCCCTTCATTAAAAAGTCAAATTTATGGCATCCGTGCGCCAGTAAGAGTGGGGGTGTGGGGACACCTGGGGTAGTGGAAACCATGAGACCGGAGGGGGGTGGTGGTTGGAAGAGGTGGGGGTGGGGGAGCCGTGGGACAGGGGGAGGGAGGCGGGACATGTCTGTCATCTTCACACTGTAACCTGGAGCAGACCACAAATTAGCTCCTGTGATGGCAATGTGTGACCGAGAATGAAACAAACACAAAGAAGCAGTCTAATTGAATCAGAGTTCAAAGGGGGCTCGTGCGCACTTGGCGGCGCCGAGGCGCTTTCATAGTGCTGGACCTCCGAGCGGCAGCAGGTGCAGCCGAGCGCTCGCAAGGCCTCAGCGGCGGCACAAAGAGGCGAGTGCCGTCGCACTCGCTGCGACACACACCTTTCGCAAGGCGCCGTCACAAAGAGAGAGCCGGCGTCGGTGCCGGTGCCATCTCCCGCTCCCAGATCAAACCCCTGCTCTTGAGTTGTTTTCTGGGAATCAAATATCAGAATGGATGGCTTCAACTCTCGGCAGCGATGCGGGAGAAAGCGTTGCCGTTGAAGTCCTGCCAGGTCCGATTTGAGCACGTTGAGGAATTTTTGTTAGAAACCATTAGCAGGAGTTTAAGTTATTTTTGATGCTCGGCAGAAGGGCGGCTCAACACATTGTCACACATGTAAAAGAGAAATTAACGAGTAGTGAATCCCCCTCCCCTCTCCCCCCCACCCTCCCTCACACACACACCTTTGCTGCAGAAGTACTCCATGTCTTCACAGCTCATGTTCTCTGCCTCGAACTCGGCGGAGAAGTTCTCCTCCGCTGAGAACTCGTCTTTGGCCAAGAGCTCGTTCTCCTCGGAGACACACTCCTCCTCCTCTTCCTCCAGGCCATCCTCCAAAGGACCTGAGGGAACACACACACACACACACACACACACACATAAATACACACACATACACACAAGGGATATGTTCAGCAGTTTCATCACATCCTTCAGGCTCTCTCTTCTACTTGGTTCTTTTGTTGAGATACCGCAAAAGGAGATGCAACTCAAAGAGCAGCACAGCACTGCGCCGTCTATATGGAGCATATAGTCGGTGTCTGAACATGAAGCATGTTCAGACACACGGAATAGACAAAGATAAGGCCATGTCAATAAAGAATATTATTTTGCCATAATATTGCACAAAGGTCCTTCCATTATAGCTATTGAAAAAGCCCTTCAAGATTGAGAAGAAACACGCTGACTTGCAGCCAAGGTGAGCGCTGATGTTAATCCGCTACACCTGCAAAACAAAACCTCACACAAATGCAGGGAGGGGAAAAAGCAAAAGAAGAAAAGTTCCCTTCCAGACTTTTCATACAGGCATCAGCATGGGAGGAGGAAAGAAAATACTTTTATTAATTTGTTAGCCTTATCACAGGGTACAATGTTGATTTTCCATTTACATTCCGTGCCTCCGGGTAATACACCAGTGCAATCTTAAAGGAGACACTTTTCCGTGTGATTAATGTTTTCCCCCCTCTGTGCAATATTATTTCTTTAAATCTAAATGATTCCGGAGTTTTGCTCGTAGCTGTACATCTCTCTTCACCATTTGCATATTACCACTATTGCTTCAATCAAGGGCGCTGATGGAATTACTGTACTGCTACCTGGGATTGTATTAGTTCTGAAAAACATCTCATCCGGCATTTGAATGTTATTAAGATAATGTGCATCCGCCGTACTTCTCCTCCCCGCCAGAACACGCGTGCACATGAATTATCGCGGGGACAAGTTGAAGGTTAGTATATTTATGTTTTGAAATAATAACCTGCATCAATTTCTTAATATATCTTTTTTTTTTAAAACAATAATCTACTGGAGGTGCGCTTTTTAAAAGAATGCTGAAATCAAAAGCGCTGCCAGATGTGGATGTTGTCTTGCCTGTCACACATGCGCTTCGCTTGCAGCCTCTCGTGCATCACTCCGGAGCTCAAACGGAGCGTGCCGCTATCCTCTCGACACCTTCCAACGTGTTTGTTCTATTGTGGCGCGAGCAAGGCCCCCCTCAGCAGTAATAAAGCAATAATTTCAGTTCAGAAAGTGGGCCTCTCCTGTTTCTCTTTCTTCCCCTCGCACAGAGTCTCATAAAAGACCCCCCCGATGTCCGCAAAACGGCTTGCTCTTTTCATTAGTCTTATAAATTACCCCTTTGTAGCAGGCACCACATCTGCAGGAAGCCCCGGACATGAAAAGAATTAGCGCACAGATCTACTAATAGACACTGCGGAGGCAAAAAAAAAAGGAGTGGCGTTTTTCAAATTAGGATACAGTTTTATGATCTTATCCGGTGCCTTCTGCTGATTTCGCCGAGGAGCGAAGCGAGGCGTGAAGTGACTCCATGAGGCGACCATCGCTCAAGATGATGCCGGGAGATAAATATCGCAGCATCAAGGGGAGATTGTATGACTGGCGTTAAAAAAAATAAATAAAGAAGCTGCTGCCAAGGCAATTGAGGACGATGCGAGGAGAAATGCTTTTCTATACACACACACACACACACACACACATAGACACATACATACACACACACACACACACACATAGACACATACATACACACACACGCACACACACACACACACACACACACACACACACACATACACACACACACACACACACACACACACACTCTGTACACATTCCATTACACAGCTGAATAAGAACTGTGTGTACAACTAAACGATTCTTCCTCTGTTGCCGGCAAATACAGCAGCGCCATTGCACCGCAGAAAATAGACCTACAGTGTCGTGCGATAATAAGGGTAAAGGGAGATTAAAGATAAACTTCATGGTCAATAAGACACAAAGATTAGGGAGATAAGATGAGATAGAATTGAGGTTTAATAGACTCGGAATAAGGGCATCTCACTTCCCCACTCTAGCAGATAGTAACTAAATGGAGCTTTTTCAAAGCGATAGAGACACCGGAGGCCTTGCTGAATATGGAAAAATGAAACACTCCAACCCAGTCTGAGGCATTAAAGGAGGGGGGTGGGGGGGTCGGATGGCTACTTCTCGGGCACGGCGTAGATTAACAAAGTTTGTGAGCATTCTCACATGTTTCGTTTATTATACAGTATTCATTGCATGGAGAGACCTGAAATTATTTCAGAGACAGCAATGATAAGAATAATGACTTTCTAAACGACCAGCACCACACTCCTAACTCATTTTCTGATAGTGGCGTCCCCCCCCGCTATATTTAGTTGTGTACTGTTTAAAATCCTGTCACATTCGCCGTGTGACCCGCGCGCCGCTCTCGCGGTGCATTTCTATTGGGGTCTGCTGACAAACCGGGGCCCCGATGGAATGTGTGCGGCCTCACCCTCTTATCAGGGCCTCACTCTGGAGTTCAGATGGCCAATGACACCGCGGGCGGAGCGTTGGCGTTTCAGAGCCGCCCGGAAAAAAAAAGAGTAAAGCCCGCCTTCAAACTGTTGCGCTCATTAAAAAAGACTAAGTCTGTATAAAGTGGGGAGTTTGGCATGAGAGGGGATTAAGGATTAAGGATTCAAGCACACAGTGTTTTGGAAACTTTGGAATCTTTTGGTAGTCTTGTCACTCATTGCATCTGTCTTGTCTCTGTGATATCATCTATACAAACCCTGCTTTGCACCATGTGGGCGTCTTAATCTAAACTGTTTACAAAAGAAAAGCCAAGTCACCATTGATGGCAGCTGTTTTCAAGTTTGAAACACGAATCTAAGATTTTTAAAACATCATCAAACGAACATACACACAGTTACATTACTAAAAACCTCCTCTGAACAAAATGATTGAGAACATTGATTGATCAAGAAATTGTCCCTGAGGCGGCAGAAAATGTTAGCGTCTCAAATAAAACATTTTGCTGGACCTTTGGATGAAGATGTAACCTTGAACATCCCTGAACAGACATCGTCCGATACCGAGTACCGATCCGATCCCAGTGTTTCACTATCACGCTATATATGCCTTAGTGTGTGGCAGTGACTGGGATTATTGTTTAATATGTGAGGTAACACCAGGCTTGACTTAAACATTGCTTTCATAACTTTGAACAACAAAATGTAACACATAATAAATACATAGATATAAATGGACTGAATGATATATTATTATAATAACTCCGACAGAGGCAACTTGTTAAAGCGTTTACAGGAATTACAATTTATGGGTAAACCTTTTTTAATATAGCAACAAGTTCCAGTATACAATGTATATATTATACATAAATACTAATACTAATCTTTTCATAGAATTTAATTGAATAGATCGGCTTCATTCTCATGAGCAACCAATCCAGCTATTTAGGCAGTATCGGCCTGATATTGGTATGAATGCATCCGTATCCGAGGCAGTCCCATGATAAGTGTAAAAGGCTTATTCATTATGAACACATATTTACTCTCAATGTTTCTGTTACATAAATGGTATGTTTCAAATATAACTTTGCTCTTTCCTCCTCTTCAAGTTCTGGATATGTAAGTATATTCGGATTTCCATAACATGACGAGACTTTGCCTCGTTCTAAGGTGTCACAAGGGATGAGGGTTGAAAACCACTTATCTAAACAACGAATCACTTGATCACAGAAAGTAATCATGAGATAAATAAATAAAGCCATCATTAGCCGCTGGCCCACAATGCTCATCGTCCCCCAAGTGTTGATTCACGGTCATCACTTTGTCGAGAAAAGGGCTGGGTTTGCTCACCCTCCGCCCCGAGCTGTATCATCCGCATTCATCGGACTCTTCCTCTGCCGACCGGAGAGTAAAAATCTCAGCTCCCTGTTCAAACAGTCGTGCAGCCAGGAGCAGCCAATGCTAATAGAGACATTGGTGGCTGAATGCGAGGCCTGATCACAGTGGCTCTTTTGTTCGTGGCGTGGCCTCTGTCTGATAGGGATCGGCCATGCGGAGTGGAGCTCCGGAGAGGGATATGGTAATGCCCCCGCTGAGTCTATAAAATGGGGTGATACTCTGAGACCATATGATGGACAGAGGATTAATGAGTCACAGAAGGAGAGAGGACGAGGACAGAGGTGGTGGAATGAGCATATCTTACAGGAGAAAACTGGAGTACAAAACGGCCAAAAAACTGAAACAAAAAAGAGCTCTAAACAAATATGTGTGTATTGTTTCATGGTCACGTCCCCCCCCCCACACCCTCCGATGTGTGGAGCTTGTGGCCGGGCTGTGATAGCGATACCTCGCATTATCAGCGGGCTCCACAGTGCGATGCGTGGATCACAAACCCAGCCTCCTCTATAGCTCCCTAATTAGAGGTGAGGTAATTGAATCTGACAGAACAAAGCGGCAGATCTCTATAAGCATGGAAATCTTTTTTTTTTTTGCTCCCACCTATACAGTTTTTGCATCCAAAAGGTCCATTGAAAACGTGTCCAAGCTGGCCTGAGGGATAAAACGCAGCACCTGAGACTAAACATGAATGCATAATGCAGCCCGAAAAAGAAAAAAAATCCAACAGGGCCACACGGCTCAACCCTCTGCCAACTGCGCTCCCTGTGACTGGTCCTTTTGTGCCAACACTGATACTGGGGCCTTCCTCGCTTCCAGGGCAAAAACACACACACACACACACACACACACACACACACACACACACACACACACACACACACACACACACTGCAGGGCCCTTCAAACTTCTGCAGGGAGGAAGTGTAGACTTTGTCTCAGGTTGCAGGTAGCTGTGAGCCGAGGGCCAGGGAAAAGGCTTAGAATGCACGTTCATGCCGTGTGTTTACCTCCACAGCTGGAGATAAAACACACACGTGAAAATAGAAGAAAAATAAATAAATGTTGTCTCGTCTTGCGCGGAGGATTTGGAAGGCTGAGAGAGCGAGAAGGGGGGAGAGAGAGGAGAGAGGCGAGGAGAGACTGGGGGCCATCCTCTCTCCTCAGCTCTAATGACCTTTGGGAAGCAGAGGGCTCCCACAGCCTTGGAGGAGTCTTAGTGTATATGTTACAGGGCTCAAGCCTCTAATTTAATCCTTGATCACTGTAATGAAATAGATACCATATGCGCAACTCTTAATAGCTTAATATGCTACAGGAACCCTCAAAGGAATTTCTCCTTTCTAACATCTTTTTTTTTTTTTTCACACTGCGTACATGTTAACAAAAAAATAAAAGCCTTTTTCCAAGTTGTACACTGTGATCAAACTAAATGTGGAGCTAAAACCGTAGCACAAGTCAAAAGTAAATTACCGTTTGTATTTTGTCTGTGAGTGCGAGTGTGCATGTGTGTGTGCGTTTGTGTGTGTGAGTTTGTGTGTGTGTGTGTGTGTGTGTGTGTGTGTGTGTGTGTGTGTGTGTGTGTGTGTGTGCGTGTGCGTGTGTGCTGGGAGGAGTGCGGAGCAGCTTCAGTGGAGACTGATGTGTTCTCAGAGCCCGCAGCCTGTGACCAAGAATAAGCGATGGCATTGTTTAACTTGATTTTCCGGTTGCTAAGCAATGTAATTCTCGTGATTAGAAATGGCTGCCTTCCTAAATTCGGGCACTTACAATCAACAGTCAACAAAACGGCTTGAAAACTCAGTACCGAACGATCATCTGGAAATTTGCGGTTGAAAAGGAGGGTGGGGGTATGAGGGTGGCGTGGGGGGTGTAAATGTATTCACAACCTTGTAAAACACACACGCTCTTGAACGTGCACACTGTTCTGCGAGGCTGCAGCGCCGCAGAGATGACAAGGCGTCTAAAAGCAATCCGATGACGTCATGCGTCTCGATACTAAAGTTTACTTTACGCTTCTTGCAGTCAGACGGAGACGCACTCATTGGTTAGGGGGGAAAAATTGTGTTGCCCAGATGCAGAATAATGTCAGCTCTCTAAAACAAGGACCATTTCTGTTCGCGTTTCACAAAAACACAATCGCGGTCGCGCATCTTAGTCCAATCAGACACGACGTTGGATCCCAGCGTGTTCTGCAGAGTCGCTGGAAGTCCTGTGTTGTTGCGCCCGGCGTCTCTGTCTGGACCGTTGAAGGGGAATAACGCTCTCTCACTTCTTTATCCAACGAGTTGGAATTGGAACGGCATGAAAACATGCTGGCATTTGACTATGCCATTAAAATGCTGGAGGCACCTCTGAGCGTGCCCGAGGGCCTCAGCAGATGCCAGCCAGTTTCTCTGTGGAGTTAGCCGGGTTTCCTGCCGCACTCTCCGCTCGCCCATCTCTGGAGCTTTTGCGCAGACGCACGTCCAAGTGAACGCTGGTGCAACGTCCCGGGCCCGAAAAGTCACTCTTGTAGGGCCACAGATTCAAAATGCTTGTGAAAACGGGCGCTCTGCTGCGTTCAAGCGTCCTCCACTCTTTCCTGTAACATCTCCTCCAGCTGGGTGATTTATTAGTGTCATTTTACTACTTATAAGGAAATAAAAGTTAACCATGTGCCTGTACACCGGTCGTGACAGCTGAAACAAAGCGGGTAAAATATGTGCAGCCTTAATTACGGGTTTATAAGCAAGCTTTTTTTCCACCAGAACGTTCACTTTTAATGAAGCCATTGAGTGAGGCTTCTCCAGGGAGCTATCATGGTTAAGTGGGGGCATCCATCTTCAGCCATTGGCTCGTCTGCAGACAAGCAGAGGCTCCGTCTGCGGCTCGCTCACCTCATATTGGCTCACTTTATCTCCACTAAGTAAAGTCTTGTTGGACGGCACTAAAAGTGGACGAGGAAACTACTTTTCCTGCAGCGAGCTCTGAAGAGGACCAGAGATAGTTTTACACCCCGGCACTTTACCGTGTCTTCAGCGCCGCACAAGATGCCGCCGTTTAACCTGACTGAAAAAAATTTAAATTAAAATATTTCTAACAATCAGTGGCTGGCGAGTCTGTGGGGGCTGAAATAGCAACGTTGTGAACGCTGCCTCTGCAACAATTAGCTTTTCGTCGAGCGGCATTTGACAGAATTTAATTGGGGAGCCTTTTAGAAAAAGAAAAATGATTACTGTATCAAATAATGTAGATAAAACAATATTTTTCCATCAAGGAATTTCTATGAAATGGATATATCTAAGATGTCAATTTCATTCCATCATTATAAAGGATGGTGAAGGGGGAGGGGGGGGTCCTTTTGCAATAAATTCTTCATTAATTCAATTCTAATTTTCCTCTGGTTCCTATTTCTACTATTGATAGTTCCACTTCTTAATACCCCGGATAAGGGGGAGTGACTCAGTGGAGACTGCGGGCAGCAGATAGGATCTAAATATTACTAATGCCAAAAGAAGTGTGAAGTCTGATGAACAATTCAAAAGAACAATTCTTTGTGGATCAGCTCAATCTTTTCCACTTTTTAATTAAAAGTAAAGAAAATAGAAGTTAATTATCCTGTAAAGATTAGCTGGTGGGCATCTTTCTGTAAATTAGTTCTAATTAAAAGGAAATTGTCAAATGACATTCAAAGCACTGTCCTTTAAAACACACAGACCGAGATGGGCTTTCCCCCCTCCTCCCGCCCTCAGCCTCCCTCCTAATTCTTGATCTGGCCATGTGAAGCTTCTTGCTGGAAGATTAGGATTCAGCCAGTGCTTCAGACAGCACACACACACACACACACACACACACACACACACACACACACACACACACACACACACACACACACACACACACACACCCTGGGTAGCAGGCCTCTAGCACACTGTGAAATACTGCTGCATCAATGGGGAGCTCGTGGCTGCTGGAGATAAATACTCCTCATTGATAAATGATTGCACTGATTGCTGCTGGGAATCGTCAGGTTACATCAGGTTGATGTTCACTTTCTTATTTTTTTAAAAATAGGAAATATCTGATATGTTGTGGTTTATGTAGAAAACTGGCAGTTTTAGGGTTATCTAAATTTATATAATCTGGGTAAAAAAATAAAAAAGAGGAAAGAAAGTAGTTCTCGCAGCCCGAGATGATGACAATAAAAAAACAAAAAACAATTGTTTGACTAACTGAAAGACATTCATTTTCCTTTTAATTTGAGACGAGTAAAGGCGACAAATCTTCACATTTGAGAAGCTGCAACCAAAGATTGTTGGAAGTTGTTTTGCTTGAAAAACAAAATAGATTAATGTGTTAAACCAGCTTAGTTAATTTCTCATCAATCAATCAATCCACAAATTGTTTAACCTCCAACATTCTCGTCAGCCTCCATCACGTCAAAGCCTTCAGCTTGCATGACACTTTTCCCTGCCACCAAAACAAAAGAATCGCGACAAGCGCGCCGCACGAACACACACACACACACACACACACACACACACACACACACACACACACACACACACACACACACACACACACACACACACAGAGCACTTCACCAAACCTCCGCTCTTATCACTTCACAAATAAATGATGAATCAGACTGCCTCCTTTCTGTGTGCGTACTGTATGGCTTTCATCTGATTTCGTGCGGATTTCATCAGCCGTCTACGAGCTCGGCTGTTGCTCGTGTTGTTTCGAAACCAGATTCCTGCAGTTGTGGTCGCGACAGAAGAGAGCGAGGGAGAAAAACAGTGCTGAAGCCCCTCCATCTGCTCTGGCTAATGATGATGCGCTCGCTGGCCTGGAGCAGAACTGCGAGAGGGAGATTTACACCCCATAATACCCCTGAGTGTGTGTGTGTGTGTGTGTGTGTGTGTGTGTGTGTGTGTGTGTGTGTGTGTGGGAGGGGGGGGGCTGCACCTCGCTCCCAAAACGCCGTCACTCCATCACTTCCTATATGATGGCTGGCACAGCAGGTGACAATAGACCGGCAACAATGTGTTTTTGTGTCGCTGACAAGTGCCTTATTTGGTTGACATAACCTGCCTCGGTGTCTGAGGACTGGCTGCTAAACACACAAGGAAAAATGGATGACACCATGGAGACATTGTGTAGTTGTAACAATCACACGAGGCTATGCAAAAAAAATAAAATAAGAAAAACACACACACCCGGCAGTGTGTATGTGTGTGATAGGAGGTAAGCGAGAACACAGTGGTGAGTGAGGAGGAAGAGGTGGCTGTCTTTGCGATACACTAATTGGAATGATGGCAGGAGGGGGGAATCGAACATAGTGCCTTTTTTTTAAACTCCATTTGCACAATTATAAAGGTTTTATAAGTTGTAATTGCCCTTCAATTTGGGAGCTTTAGACTCGCTTTACAGCTCTGTGTGGGACTATCCCTGACATCCATCTCCCTAAAACAAGCGAGTTAAATGGTGGGAGGCAGAAAGAGAGACTTCGGGAAGAGAGAGAGAGAAAATCCTGAGGGGTGTAGAGAGCTCCACTTCTCAGGGATTGAGTGTTCACACACACGCAGTAAATGGAAGTGGCACGGCTCTGACCTTTTGAGCCGCGGCAAACGGGTAAAGGCGGCGGCGCTGTCAAAATATTGCCTCAGAAATGACAATCCACCTCGCCGGTCCCCTAGTCCTGACACGGCAGGCAAGTGGCGCGCTGCGACCCGCCTGATCCCGGCGCTACAAATGAGTGAGGGGGGGGGGGGGGGGGTGTCACACACGGCTTCTACTCTAAACATATTTATTATCGGCAACGTCCCACAGAGATAGCCGCTGCTGAATCTTAAAAAGGCAACAACAAAAAAAAAATTTGGAATTCCACGCCACTTCCTGTTTCCAAACCACAGATACTCAAGTCCGGGGAGAACAACTCAATCGTAAAAGAATATCTCTCACCCCCCCACTTCCAAAAAAAAAAAAAAAAAAAAAGGAATCACAAGCAAATTACAAGTGCTCTGAGAGGAAGAAGCTTGGGAGGAACAAAGACAGGCAGCCATAATTATATCTTGGCGTGTATAGCATGTCAATGGGCCACCTTTCGTTCTGGAGGGCATTCCCCCGGGCCTCTCAGGCATCAAAATGATGTCCAAATTATTTTGTGCTCTATTGCAGCATGGCGCGATTATCATATTTACCGGTGGTGCATTATGACAACACTGATGTTTACACCTGTCTCCGCGAGGAGGCAAGGTTTACACTCAGTAATTTAGCAAATGTACAGTATGCATATGAGCTTGTTGGCAGGGATTTAAATTAGGTCAGAAATGGAATACATCAATAGCAACCCATATGTGCATCTTTCCCTTTTCTTTTTTTCTCTCTCTCTCTCCCTCTCTCCCTCCCCTCCCCAGCCGTCTTTGCTCAGAAGCTTGGCGATGAAGCAGCTTGACGACTGCAGAAGTGTGATATGTGCAAATCACATTTGCAGATGAGCTTGAAACTCCCTTTTAATATTCAGATATCAGACATCCTGCACCGAAAAAGCCCGCTAAGACGCGATTCAGCGGGGTTGGAGGGACGGGGGTGAGGGGGGAGAAAAAAAGAAAAAAAAAAAGCAAGATCCGCGTCATTAAGGGAATCGTTAGAGGCTTGGTTTACATTTTACATATTTCACGAAAAATGTACAACCAAGTAAAAACATCACCAGTTATCTGCGATAACAATGCAAATTTTTTTGTCAGAGAGCGCATGAAGATTCTGTCAAAATCCAAAGTCGCTCAGGTCTTTTCTTTTCTCCCCCCACCCTCCCCCCATCTCTCTCTCTCTCTCTCTGGCTTAACACCCTCAGCTTATTGGCGCTTTGATTTTTTCCCTATTTTTTCCCTGAGAAGTCACACGGGCGTGTGGAGTCAAAGACGGTGAAAGGTATGTTTTTCGCCACGAGGCTGCGGGAACACGTGTCCCCTGCAGCCTGCCAATAGCTCATCAAACGCACGCGGGGGCCCCCGCGGATGGACGCGAGCCCGGCCGGCTTTTCGGGACGTCGGAACGGCATCCGCTCCTGCCGCCTCCTGTGCGCTTGCTCCAGTCAGAGCCACATTTTCTGTACATAAACACACCACCACAAAGGTTGCTTTTTTTGTTTTTGTTTTCCACATACCTGATCCTAAATGTGGCACTCTGACAGAAAAAAAAGGCCACTCGCTTTTACAGCCTCAACTTTTTCATTGGATGACAGAACGAGGCCCCCCCACCCCTCGCCTTCCCATACCTCATTCATTTCCCCGTGTCCTAGCCCGGCGCCAAATTTGTCTCTGTGCCATTTTAATTACAGCCAAGGCAATCTTTATGGTGGTATTCTGCGAGAACACCAATCTGCAAAAAAGGTGATAAGTAGAACCGCCACCCGGCTTTGGTATCAGTAATAAACAGACACTTAATTGAATAATTTGACCTAAGAGGCTGATCCCAGGAAGTAGCATGTTGGAAGAAAATTATTTTGAATATTGAAGACGGTTTCGGTGTTTCGCGTGACGCCTGCAGTTGGGGAGAACACACAGCGGATTTGGCTAGTTGCCTGCCAACTCGCCAACGTGGCGAGTCTTTACGAAACAGATAAGTGAGCCTTTGGTATCCTGGAAGCACTCAGATGTGTGTGTGTGTGTGTGTGTGTGTGTGTGTGTGTATGTATGTGTTTTTGGAGGGAGGGGGGGTTGGACAACACATGCATGCAGGCGTGTGCACGTGTCCGATATGTACGAGTGTGAAGTGTGCCCACTCGAGGTCCATCTCCAGCTTGCAGCCACATGGGCACATCCCCCAGCGTGCCCCCCCCCCCCCCCCCCCCACACACACACACACACAGACAGCAGCTTTCCACAGAGCCTTAGAGACAATGACTCGCGGCCCCTTCCTGTTTAAGGATAGCTGTCAGAGGATGATGGCTCCGATTCAACACTGCAGCAGGTTTGCACAGAGCTCCCTGATAAAACGGAGAAGAAAAAAAAGCGCCTCCACTCTCTCTGTCTCCCTCTCCCTCTCTCCATCACTCTCCCTCCACAGTTCAACACTGATTTGACTGCTGGCATAATTTTGCAGAGGCGACTATTTGCAGATGCAGCAGAGTTATCAATCCGAACAGACACACAATCCGGGTCCAATGTCACTTCTGCTCATTATGGTAATGGTTAATGCATGCAAATGAAAACATTCCGGCAATTTGATTTCTTTGAAGATAGTTTGCATATTGTCTTAGCCATAATGATGGCACACTTTCTCCCCAGCTCGGATTTATGCAAGGCTAGTTAGTTCATTTTTATCAGCTCCGAGTTCATTTCTAGGGCTACTGGAATGTGTTTTCGCCTTCCCCTCACCATTTAACTAATTAGGATTCAGGTACCATAAGCAGATTTTTCACGCTATTGGTGTTTTTCTTAATTAAGAAACAAATGAATTCTCCCCAGCAAAATAGATGGAACAACGGGATAGGGTGCCAGGGGCCAGATGCGGCGCTTCTTAATTAGAAGTCACTCCATTGTCTGAGGTTTTTTAATGAAGCTCCAATCTAAATGGATATCAAAAAAGCTTCTAGTCTAGAAAAAAATAAAACACACACACACACACACACACGCCGGCCATTTAAAATAATAAGGAAATAAAGATAATGAAAGACAAAAGATATGTACTGGCAGGCCCGGCTCACACCTCCAGTTCAGTGCGTGCAGTGCTCCCGTCACCTCTGGATGAGCCCTATTAAAGCAGCTCGATCCCCAGCCTGCCCCTGCCCTGCCTGCCTGCAGCCACGTCTAATGTTCTGCCAAGCCAACAGTGAAACGCTCTCTTTTCAACTTCTCATCAAAGGTGGAAGTTTCATTACCCCCGGTGGATGGTTATCAACTAACCATTACTGAAAAACTGTTGTGGCCGTCAACTTCCTGTCTGTGGGGTTTTTGTATGGCAAAAAAAAACAAAAAACAGTGGCGTCTGATGCGTATCATATCCATGTCATTGCTGATGTGGCGTGCAGGGAAGGCCAATGTAAAAACACCCAGAAAAAAAAATGAGAAAGAAAGTCCAATTAGCGGGAACAAATTGTCGCCCCGACCCTATATGGGAGCTAAAAGTGATGGTTAGCAATTAGATCGGAGCACCTGGGCTGTATATGAAGGAGCGGTCGCGTGTGGGACGAAAGAGAAGTTGTTGTTCTTTTGAAGTTAATTTGCGGGAGGTTTCTTAGTTTCTTCATCCCCCCCCCTCCTCCTCCCTGTGAAGCGTGTTGATGCTGCTGTGCCGGCGACTGAAGGCCGATAACATCGGGACTGTTTTTGAAATAAAAACCCGTGGCATGCCCATATGTGCTGCCAACCCCATCAGTTCTTCTTCAGACGGCATGGCTTAGGAGCTCCCGGAGGATGGGCCAGTGCCCACTGATACGAGGCCCAGCAACCGTCTTGTCCAGGCCAAGTATCCCCGCGCCCAGGGGGGCTGTGCCATCAATGCCACGACTTGTGCCAGACTGGATCCCACCCAGCAATCCATTTCAAAGGCTTTCTGTTTTTTTTTCTTCTTTTCTATGGATCAGGTATGCAGTGTGATTTTCCTTTCCCTTTGTAATGCGCCGTGTCAAAGGCGAGCCAGGCTGACTTTAAAGTCATAAACTAGTTTTTTTCTTTTCGCCTTTCATTTGGGATGGGAACATAATTGATTTCTGACTTTCCAAATGTCAAGTTGGAAGAGATGGGTAGTGGGAAAAAGAAAAGAGCAATGTCCTAAAAAGCAATCGGCAATATGGGCTTGTTGATTTGGGTGGTATTTAGTAGTTAGGCTTTTATTTTTAAGTTGTTAATCACTGAAGTATCTATCATCTAAATTATTCCCAGGGGAATTTAACGTTTATGGAGTAGTGTACGAAATAGGAATATGCCAAAAAAAACATTGGAGGATCACCACCTTGTGCGTAATATCAGAGGGAAGTACGATTCATCGATTCATTCCTCTGGGTTCATGGAGCGGAAACCGATCTTTTTTAAACTTCCTTACTAAAAAGTCCCATTTTGTTTCTTTCTTAAACACCTCTATTTATCCACAAATTACCATAATCCTCTGGGTGCTCACTCGTGTGCTCTCTCGTTCGGAGCATTACTTGTTTATTTATATCTGTGAATGAGATTAGAGGGGAAGATTACTTCGCCCAGACACATGAATAGCGATCAAAGACTGGAGGATAATGTAAGTCTTTCGGTGATTGCTCAGCCCTTTTTTTCTTTTTTTTTTCTTTCTTCAAAATCTACCGGTCGGAGTGTTAGAACAATGCAAGTAGCTACTCTCCATACAGTGTGACAAGAGTTAATACGAAATCCTCAGGGAGTGATGCACGTGTAAACACTCCAGATCAACGCGCAGCGCGCTGGCACAAAGTGTCCTTCTAATGCAGCAAAAATTAGCTTTGATCCCGACGAGGGCGCCGCAAAGTAGCAATCAGCCCACTGAAATGGCATCAATTGTTGGACGTAAAAACGCGTTCTGAGGCACGTCTGGTCCTGTGTCTGCACAAAGCCGCGTGTTTTACATCCCTGCACCTTTCCAGAAGGCCCGACGGAGGAAGGCGAGTGAACAAGCAACATTACATCTCTCTGATTATTTGAAAAATGATCATGTGGACACCAGAATGAAACACTCCTCATGCAGATGATTTATGAAGAATGCCATGACAACTGATTTGTCACTCGGACTGGACATGACAAATGAAGAGGGACGGCGGAAATACCCACAAACAAATCTTAAAAATGCACACATGCATGCAATATCATCAACAACAAACACATCGGGCTGCAGTTTTGATGAACAAACTTTGCAAGGAGGATTTTATTTGCAGCTGGTAATGACGGGACGGATCTCAGGAGCAGTTGGCTAATTATTTATCCTGCTGGCTTTATGGCTCTCATTAATTTCCCCCCTTCCCTCTCTTTACCTTCCATTGAAAGTCTGAAGTCAACCTGCATCTGGCGCTGATAACGCGCCGGGTCTCGGCAGCCTCCCAGCCTCCTCGCTAACACACGCAACCCCGCCGGGGTGAAGAAGCAGCTTTCACACATACACGGCCACTGGATAATGCCATTCGGGGAAGCGCGTACTGTTGTAGTACTGTTGTAGTACTGGGCTCGATGGAGAAGGAGCACAGGAGCATGAGATGAGTTCAATGAGATACGCGACAAATCTTGCGCTGATGTAATTCGGTGACGTGATTCGCAAGTCACCGATGAATGTTTTAAAAGATGTTGTTTGGATTTTGGATTTATAATAATACAGTAATTTTATTTGAGAAAAAAAAGTTCTTCAAAAAGGGTGATAAGAGCCTCTGTTTTAAAAAGAAATGAAATGAAGGGAGGATCATTTGTGGGCAGCCGGTGTTCGTCTGGCACCTTTTCGTCTCCCTTTCGTCTACCCTCTGCCATTTTTTGGAGGGGGCGGGTTGACTGAGATTGGCCCACGCTTGGTGCTTTGGTGAGATCGCACCCCAGCAGGTCTGAGCGGAGGCTCTCCCTTGTACCCTCCCCTGTCCTCCACCCGTAGCTGTCAATCACGCTCCCCCCTCCACCCTCTCATTTGCAAGGACCTCATCTTCGATCCACAGGCGAACACACAACGCCCAAACTCAAGCCATTTTTCCTCCAAGAGAGTGAACTGATAGGCTCCACGTCGTCCCACTTTGAAACTCGACAGAGACACAGTGGGCGCGAATTGCGGAAAAGCAAATATTTGTCGACTTCTGCCGACTTCAAACGGCAGCCAGACGGCCGCGGCTACCTGGGCGGCAGAGAAGCTGCATTACACACAACACGAGAGAAAGGGCCCCAAAGAAGTCTCGCTGATGCCTTTTCATGTTTGTCTTTACAGGGAACTCTGAGCGTCCGTGTCTCTTCTTCTGCGCTAAAGGAAAGTAAACACGGCGCTCTCTGCAGGCTCATGGAATTGAACAGTTCTGAGCAGAACGGCCGGCCCTTTTCTTTCTTTCTTGTGTTTTAGAATTTGATGCGTTCGCTCAACTGCAGCTTTAGCATATTCTTTTCTTTCTTCTTTTTTTTTAAATGCTTCAAAAGCTGAATTTGCATTTGATTCATGATGCATATTTCATGCTAAACCTGTCGACATTCTGTCTCCCAGCTGAACTTTTGCTCAAAACGGTTCAACACACACAAACACACGCGTGTGCATGCACACACTTAAAGGCGAAAGAAAAACTTTAAGTTGTGTTTCAGTCTCCACAATGGGGGCCCCCAGGTGATGCTCTCTTGCAGTCTTATTGGACTATCAGGGCTCGGGAAAGGGGGGAGTCACGGGCCTGGCCAGTCGAGATAAAAGAAACCCTGATGAGATGAAGCGCGTGGGAGCAGAGGGGGCTGCTCTGCTCTGATGGAAGAAGCCCAGTCACTCTGAGAGGTGAGACTGTAACAGTGTCTTATTGACCCGAGTGACCCGTCTCACTGCTTGAACTCCTACACACTCTGTTTAGAGAGGGTTTACTCATGTACTATCGCTGTTTGGCAACACTAACCGTTTTGGGAGAGTTTAATATCAATTGCATGGATGCAAAATAAATCTTATCTTCTGTGTACACTTTGGTAATTGAATCGATGCATAAAATATGATATGATGCCAAACAAACCTCAATAGCAGCTGGAAACAACTTTGATTACGTGTATTTTACACTTCGCCTCCACAACAATACAATAATGTGACAGCTAGAGTTAGACTCAGATAAAGAGTTCATACACAAAACATATAAATGTGAGGCTTTGTTCTCGAGTTGTTAATCTGTCACTGGCTTACAGTTTGCCAATGTGTTTATTCAGATTATTAAAGTACAATGGTCTGCTGTCGGATGTAAGGTCACTCCTTTACGACATACTGTACTTAGTACACGTCACTGTACTTTGCTGTTAATACTTTGCATTCGTTCTTTATGATTTATTTTTTAATCTCTATGTACATTCCTCACTATGACTAATAGCTTCTTGTATATAAACACTTTTTGTTTGTTTGTGTGTTTAGTCACTTTTTGTTAAATTGGATCCCTGTTTTGAGGCTTTTTTCTGTGTTTTTTTTCCCCACTGATTTGAAGTTGGCGGGGCTCGGTTGAAGGAGAAAAAAAAATTCACGCAATTCTGTGCACCAATCAGAATTAAGCAACCCTTGGATTGAAATCGGATGGCACTTGTGGGGCCAAGTCACACAGGCTCTCCTTTTTGAGTGTTTAACTCATGTACATGTCAGGATGTTGTCTCCTGAACTTTAATTTGACGGTTAATTATTTTGACATGAACATCCTGTGTATATATAAAAGTAAAAGATCTGAATACTTTCATCCCCGAGTTGTTTGATAAACCGATTTATTGGCGTTTTCATCCAGCCATTCACTTATTTAGCATCCACAAGCTACTGTACTCGGCACTAAAGAAACACCATTCAAATATATACTTTCAGACAGAGCCCAAAAGAGTTGGAGACTGACAAAATGAATAAAAATAAGGAGCGCTTCTAAAACATCCCACGACATTTGACTGAGCCGACGCATTTGACTGAGCCGATGACACAAATCGTTATTTACCACTCTCAAATATCGGAGGCATGCGCTGAATATCGCTATCGTCAAGCTGGTCAATATACATCACTTCCACCCAAAGGATTACACCTCTTATCTGAAATGATATTCAATAAAGTATGACCGCAGAAATACAGAGTGGAGTGTTCTTTGCTTGGATCTGGCTCACGCTGTGAAAAAAAAAGAAACTAAAAAGAAAACACTTTATTGGAATTAAGATCCAAGTCAAGATTACCTGAGGAAACAGCACTTTAGATTTCTGTTCCAGTGCCACGTCCTACACTTTATTCTCCGCTGCTTGGGGACCAGACCACAGTGTGCCTTCCCCACAAGCCATGGGGGTGTAATGGGATGCCTTTATGAAATATATAGCGACTCCCCGAGCACCTTCCACACATCACAGCGTGTGAGGTAGAGGGAAGTGGGTGCTGAGGGTCGGCGAGGCCACGGCAATACTTTGGCCGTCATATCGTCAAGGTGCTCGGGACGATATACCGCTCACTCGTTTGCGCTGGCTAATTAGCTGCTGCCGCGTCCCCTCCCCGCCGCCGTGCCATCCATTCAGAGCTTTCCAGCAAAGCGGCCCCCGTCATTAGCAGCAGCGGGACGGAGTTAACCCCACCGCTGCCATGTATGTTGTACCGGGTGTGCTGATGGCTTCTTCTCGAAGGGTTTAAAACGTGGACAGCTGTCATCAGATTTTCCTCGCATGTGGCGTCTATGAAGGAGGAGGGGTTGTGGAACTTTCACCCAAAAGCTAGAATAACTCCCGTGGTTTTCATTTTCTGTGTTTTTATTTTCCCAATGACATGGAATCCCACACAAAGTCCCACTCATGCCCCTGCTCTGTATAGCTTTTCTTCTCTTGTTTGATAAAGCCTTTAGTGAGTGTGGTTAGAGCACTTGGGCGGAGGACCTGATGAGGAGTGTGGGGTCTGTCGCACACAAACACACACAGACACACACACACACAGACTGAGTACATTCTAATTAGCTGATGTATGCAGGACCTCATCCACGTTGGAGGGGTATCAAAAAGCAATCAACGCCCCATCCCTGATGAGCTCAGAGAGACACAGAGATCCACATTGTCTATGGAAAGATGATGCGTGGCCGGGCCTCCGCTTGGCTTTTCCAAACCACCATAATGCCATGCAATCACAAGACATTATGCACAGATCAGAACCCCCAAAGCCACAGGATAGAGGAAAGGAAAAAAAGTGAAGGGAATATTGAGTTCATAATTCAAAAGCCTGATTATGATGGCCGCTCTTGTGAAAAGCTGCTGTGGAGAGCCAGAAGTGGGAGAATTGGGCCCGCGAGTGCCACAAAATATGCTTATAAATGCAGAGGAGAGAACGTGTTTAAAAAGCTGTCATGATCAAGAGCAATACGGCTCGGGTAGCAGAGAAATCAGCAGAGTTAAGATGACAACTGGTTGCCATGGAAAACTGGGAAAAAAGGAAAGGAGTCGGACTGTATGAGGAGAATTTATGAAAGTGATTCTACTCAATGGGGGGGAATCGAATAGAAATACAATATCAACCACAGCAGAAGTCTATACTTTATCAGCATGAAATAGGTGTGGGGGTAAAAAAAAAAAATTATCCTAGACATACGATCTAGGATTTTGTCACCCATTTATAATCTAATTTGACCCGAGGCCACGCGGCCCGATTCGTTTCAGTAAAGACCATAGGTGTTTCAGCCGCGGGCTCCAAAGGAGAGAGGCATGTGTGTCGCACAAAGACCATCGGTTAGCGACGTACCGAAAGGGACTCTGTATCACCATCTTATCTTCAAAGGACTGGGCAGGGGCTCAGGGGAGCTGTGCCACCGTCTCGCCTCCACACAGACACACACACACACACACACACACACACACACACACACAGAGGGGGGATTTGGACCTGCAAGCAGGAACCAGAGATCTCTCGGCCAGCACCCAGGCCTGGACCCTCCTCCAACTCGCCCGCGGAGAACAGGCAGGGTTCCTGCACACGCGGCACGACATCAGTGAGCTGATCCCCCCCCTCCGCCCCCCTCCCTCACCCTACCACCACCACCCTCACCCTCCTCCTCCTCTCCTCCCTGCAAACCCCCACTCCGCCGACTGCCTGCCCATTTGCTTCCTGGCCTCAGCTCGACGGAGGGGATGGGATCTGAACTCAACTTAGACACAGAGTTTCCACATTTCACAGATGGCTGGGAGAGGCTTTGCATGGAGGTGAGGAAACGGAGGGAGAGAGAGAGAAAAGAGAGAGGGAGCCTCATCGCTGCCGCCGCCGCTTCCGAAGCGGGGCCGATTTCACACCGCGGCAGTGTGCGCTAAAGCAGGCCGCCGTTAATCCACTCACCGAGGGGAAGGCCCGGAGCCACTCCGCCGCCTGGCCGCCATCTCCCTCCACAAAGCCATAAATGGTGCATTATACAAGCGAGCTTCAGAGACACTGCTGATATGCTGATAGGCGGCGGACAAAGACCCAAAAGCAACCACAGGAGCAGAGCCGCATGCAGGACTGAGGGCCTTAGCGCTGGGGGCAGAGCAGCTCACACCGGCGCCGTGCTCGCTGAGGTGCGAGCCGTTAGCGCGCTGTAATCTGAGCTGTCGATCGCGGCCGGTTCGACCTCCCGATTGGGCCTTGAGACGGCGATGGACATGCACCAACGCATCTTCTTCTGCTCTCCAACAAAATAGCTTATTTCCACCCCCCTATTTCTCTCCCTCTCTTCCTCCCCACTGCGAATCCATATCTGCAAAGTTACCAAAAGTCTCGAAGATGAGTCTTTGAACTCACGAAAGGCAATCATTGTGAATGAAAGGAGACAGGAAATATATAAACATGGGGGAATTTAAATAAATTGCCACAAAGAAAATCACGGCGAGGGCAGCGAATTATGTAACGATAAGGCAGCCACCAGCCTAAGCCACAAAATGAGATGTTTTACATGAAACGAACAGCGGCCTAGATTAGAGCGCCATCCTGTTTAGACATGAAGCCAATTGGGGTTCATATCACATGTAGAGGAAATTTGAAAGATAAGTGGGAACTATGAGAATTGTTATAATCCAACTGTAACAAAAAGCTGAAGTACATTCTTTTTCTTTTTCTTCTCCCCTCTCGCAGAAGCAGGGCGTGATAAACATCTCTGATGAAAGAAGTTCATTACTCGCGCGGCGCGTAATGCAACACGCCGCATTGTGAGTCCGCGCCAACCTACAGCGAGAGTCTCCAAATGAAGCCTCAGGCACTTTAATGGACATCATTAGGTGAAAACATATAAGAGATAATTATGGTAATTACAAATCCCTTTTATTGGCCCTGAGTCTTTGACAAGAAGGTTGTCATATCAGCCACTTCAAACAAACAAAGAGTTGTTGTCTCCTTCCCCCTAAATGATGTCCGGTTCCATTTGGATGGGGATTGTCTTCGGATTATCCTTTTTCTCCTCTTTTTTTTCATTTTTTAATTGTTCAGTTAGCGGCTCTGAATAGAGGCTACATTTCTTTCGGGGGTTGGGGGGGTCGAGAAAAAAAACTTGATTAAAACAAGCGATTCACAATAGTAGAATATGACTTGCATTTGCATAGGCACTTCATTACAAGTGAGACCTTGATCTTGAAAGCAGCCCCATTCAAAGCTAATGGACATGTCTGTTATGTCTATTAGAGATGGGCTCTCAGAGGAACCGAGGCCTTCTATTTAATAGCACAGACATCACTACGGTGCACCCAAAGGCCCGTCTTATTACATTTTATCCAGCTCCATGACAATAGCAAAAGGAACAAACACTGTCTGGCAATACTCCGCCTCATTCCGCCCAAAACCCAAAACATCTTCTACGAGTTGGTTTTGGTTAAACATAATCCAACTGTTAGTTTTGCCACGCTGGGTCAAACCCAGAGCAAGCCTTGTCACTTCATCTTAGCGCCGCGCGATCTGAGGAGCACATGAGACGTCTTTTATGGGGGGGCAGGGGGGGCGATCGCAAAAGACTTGGGTGTTTATTTACAATATGCATCCAATCATCCTTTGTCACAGTTCCACGTCCCCTCCCCCTTCCTTCCCCCAAAACCGCAGAGAGAGACACTCCACAATGGTGGAGATTCCATTTTTTGGCCCTCTTTGCTCACACAAACTCATAACGCGGTGCCGCCTTATCAGATCCCGCTCGCAATAACAGATCCACTCTTAAGTCAGAGAGAACCGTTGTTTAACCCGTTCAATCCCACTGGGGGGAAAATTCAGCTCAAACAAGTCAGGAGACATCTGCCAGTCCACGGCGGCAGCTGATGATGTCAACGGGTCGCCCCTCCCGCCCCACCTCCCCGATTTCCCCCCAGCACTTTCAATCACTCCTCGTGAGATTACGGCAATAGGATATTACTGTACAAACTATGACCATGTGTCCCCGCTGCCACAAAGCTTAGCAACATATTACAGTTTGTCAAAGCAAGCTATTGCGAGGGGGAGAGATAGATACAGAGGGGAGGAGAGGAGCCGTTGACCTTTGTGTCCTTCATATTTGCCTAGCTTCGCCTCCACCCCAATCTCAAAGAGCCAAATCATCTGATCCCAAACTAACTGTCAACTGGCGTGTGATGGTGGCAAAGCCAGCAGACATCAATCAATCAGATTTTCTCCTCGTCTATCAGAGGATGCTTTTTTTCTCTCTCCCCTGTTTTGCCCGAGCTTATCATCTGACCCAGTTGTTATCCTGTTTCTGAAGCTTTAAAAAAAAAAACTTGATTATGGTCAAATGTATGTCTCGGAAGATTCCGGCACATTCGAGACCGAACGGGAGGGGAAAGAAACCATTATCGCCACAGAAATGAATGGATGTACTGATCATTCTTTTTTTTTCTACTTTTTTTATTATCAAAATGAGGCTCTTAATTCTACACTCATGGTGAAAATAAGGAGTTTGAGCCAGTTATCTTTGGTTTTCAGGAATGCGTGAGCCCAAGATAAAAATCCAATCTGATATCATAAGACAAAAAAAAGAAAGGGAATAAAAAAAAGGCATTTTAGTTGGCTACAGCACTTGCTCAATGTCAACAGTTTTTTAGTAATTACCAGATAAGCATTCTCTGGAATACACAGAGAGAGAAAATTGGCTGATTCTGAAATAATAGCGGCTGCGTCTCTCTCTCTCTCTCTCTCTCTCTCTCTCTCTCTCTCTCTCTCTCTCTCTCTCTCTCTCTGGGTGTTTACTCTGTCACTTCACAAAGCCTGCTTTGAAATAATCAGAAGCAGGAGATGCAGCGCGTCACTCCTTCCGTCACTGTCCAATATGTCTACACGTGCATACATTCACACACTCCCCATCCACTCTGCTTTGCCTACTTTAGACTAGGTAAATCGATCATCATCACCAGTGTTCCGATAGCAGCGTGGCTCCGTTATGGCTATTTCCTGCACAGCGGCGCTCGCCGAGTGCTAATCACAGGCGGGGCAGACACACGGCTCGCCGATCACGTGACGCGTAAGCCGCGCTGTCAACAGCTTGAGCGGCTTTTCGCGATGGCGCGAATCAAAACACGGCCTTTTTTTTTTTTTTTAAAGCATTAACACGTTTCTGAAGTTTGTTTTATATTTTCAGCATATTTGACATAAATTGTTTATCTGTTTACAAAGCTTTGTCATTAGCGATTTTCCAGGGAGGCCTTTAAGTTGCTCGCGCCCGTCCGTCCCGTCTGGCGGGGAAATGCTGATGTACAAATTGAACTGAAAGGCTTGTTACTTAATCCGCTGTTGCCACCCATCCTTTAACTATGGAGCCGGCTGCATTTCATCCCAACGCAAAGTTCTGCCCCCCACCCCACACACACACACACACACACACACACACACACACACACACACACACACACACACCCTCAGTAATTCCTGCCAAGCCAGAGATTTACACTGAATAACTATTAGGGTGTGCCAGCTACTGCCCTGCTCACAAAATCATCCCTCTTATTACCATCTATTAAGATCTATGTATTTTTTTGAATTGCTGGAAAAATGAAGTTTATGTGGTTGAAGTCAAACTCGAGGCTTGGCCACTAATTCCGCTGTACACTGCAGACAACGTATTGTGACAATGCCTGTCGCGAAACGTGAGTCACATTCCCAAGGAGCCTCCATTTCCCTTTTTCTTCCGTCCAAGATTCAGTCAAAAACCCTAATATCAATTTTGACACATTCCATGAAAGCGTTTTGATGAGCTATGGCTAATTTGATTGCAATAAACAAAAAGGGTCTTAATACACTCATAAAAGTTGCAGTGGAAGACTGACAGACTGTGTTCCTTGAACACGTTCTCGGCGAGCCCCCCCCCCTCCCTCCTCCTCCTTCTGTTTTCTCTTCTGGGCTGTGGCGATGTCAAAGCATCATACACACGACGAACCCAATATCCATATCCATGATACATCAAAACCTCGGAGCGGCACAAAAATAACTGCAATACCTCGGGAGCGACCTCAGAAATCCCCTTAATTGAGCAATATCTCCATTCCTGATCCATGTGCATCACCGGGGCGGGAAGGGACCGCGCAAGTTAAATGAAAGGAGAATTCATGATGTGTGGCGGCCTCTCTTACTCACCCTGGCTATTTCCCCTCTTGGCAGGGGCCAAATAGAGAATGTTAAATGAGGCAATTGTGTCCTGGAGGCAAAAAGAGGAAGAAAAAAAGCGGGAGGGGGGGGGGGGGGGGGGGGTTGTTGGGTGTAAGCGGGCAGTGCCCCTGCTCTCTGCGCTAACCCTGAGGAGCATTCTACAGCATGATGAGGTGCATCCCAGCACCCGGGCCTTCCCAAATAGCTCTGACCAGAACTTCACTCTCATACGCAGCTTACGCTGCTCACTCGTCTGTCCTGATTATGCACTGAAATTATTGACCTTTTTAAGTCTGAACTTCAGCTACATCTCAATAAGCCCAGACAAACCCAAATCAGCATAATCAAAGCCATGATTATTCTTTTTTGGAGTCATACAAGGTAACTAAGTACATTTACTCAAAGACTGTGCTCAAGCACTTTGCTTGGTTGTCTAAAATGTATGCTGCTTTTGATTTTCTAAGTTGCGGAGGCAAATATGGAACTTTTTACTCCCTACATTTATATGCAGCTGCTGGGTACCTTCGCAGATTATTGACGCGCGATCGTCTTTAAAAAGACAAACGTGTTGAAAAGGCACAATGGACAGAATCAAACAGTAGAAATAAATGCCTCAAGATCAATCGGTCCTGGTGAATAATTTCCCCCTCGGATCTAAACTATTCCACTCAGATCGACACGACAGCCAATCGGCACCGTGGGCGGCGAGCGCCAGGATGTTCTGCGCGAAGGCCGAGGCCCGCAGAAATACCCAGGATGCAAAGCGCGATTTGTTAACATTCCGTGGCGGTGGCTGCAGGAAACTGAATCCCCCCCTGCAGCCACCGCACTGTCAGCTATACAGACATACTCTGAGGTGACACGTCTGATAATCAAAGCTTTGTCTGGGTCTTAAAAGGACGTACTTGAAGAACAGCGAGACCAGAGGCCCTCTTTGCCTGTAATGGCCTTTGGACATCAATATTTAAATCTTACATCTCTGTTGTGATTAGAATGCTGCCTTTTCTCTGTTGTTGTCTTCTTTCTTTTCTTTTTTTCACACCTCTCGCTGCCGAAACAACAAGGTGGGGGCGAAAAAAAAAAAAAGAACGGCTTAAATCGATGATCTTTGAGTCCAAACTAGATTCCCAAGCAGTTTGCCACTCTCAGCAGCAAGATAAGATAAACTCTCTTTGACCTAAGAGATGAAGTTGCCATGACGATCAGGGAGTCCACTTTCTCTATTGATATTTCGCTGATGTAACAACAAATGGAACCAGATCCCGCCCTTGATAATGGTGATTAATTAATACCAATATTGATCCCTACAAGCAAGAGACAAGGCTATTAACTTAAAGCAGGCTGAAAGTCAATTGTTACCCGGGGGCTCAATGGGCGTCATTGATATCAAATCTAAATAAACAGAGAGGCGCGCGGTCAGGGAGGGAGAACACAGCCAGCAGAAACGGCACGAGCAGGATTTTGCCTTTTGCACACATTTTCTGGAATTAACACTGCTCCCAAATCGTTGACAGCCTCACAGTTCAAGAGAACACAACGGCCACAGCTTTGAGCGGCGGGTTATTGGAATAATAGCGGTGGAATTCAGGAAAGAGGAAGATAAAGAGGAAGCGGCGCGAGGAAGTGACCTCCACCTCTGCAGCAGCCCTACCCACATTTCACACTGCTGTCCAGGCACACTTGCAGGCCACAGCGACTGAGAGGGCAGGCACGTCAGTCCATCGCCTGCCAACCACAGCTCATCCGACGCATCGCACACACACATTGACACGCAGAACTGATCTCAACAAAGGAAGCAGCGGCTGCCATACATTCCTCTCCCTATAGCTGCGAGAGCCTGTGACATAAGCAGCCTTTGCACAAGAAACATTGTACTTTTAGAACACAATAGATACAAAAATAAAAACATTACGAGAAGATGACATTCATCTGCATTGTTGTTTTGTGTCAAAAGTGAGGAGGCAATTGGGGATCCTTCAGCTAAGACGAGGCAACGGCACAAGCTGTTATTGGCAGGGAACAGATGTTTGAGGGAAAGTTGGCATTCAACGACCATTCTTCTTCTGACAGAAATCAACAAGAGAAACACGAGAGGCAAGTCGCCGATTGTCACCCGATGAAAGAGAAACCCCCTTAAATATACAGGGAAGCTGGCATGCAAACATTGTTTTTTTTTTTTTTTACACCCCCGAAACATCTGACTGTTGGAGTTGCCAGCGTTCTTTAGGCCGAGGGTGAAAACGTGGCGTCTAGCACTTCCACGGCAACGCTTGACTTGTACGCAAAAGCATAGTTGTAGTAAAAAGAAGAAGAAAAAAATCAAGCTAACAGCTCTGACCCTTCTGCTAAAGACGCGTGAGTCGTCCCACATACTGCACATGCACCGATGTATACACAAGCAAACACACACACACACATTCAGATACTGGATGTTGGCAGTCAATTCAGTAAACACTCCCCTTATCCCTTACTACTGTAATCTGCCTCTGATAAATGCCCCTCAAAGATAGAAATGTCACCTGATATGGTAAACAGCATGCTGACGTTACATAAAGTGGCTTCATGCTAAGGAGTTGGAGAGATTAACTGTAGAGCGGAGATGGAAAAAAAAAAAAAATGGTCGCCACGATAAAAACAAAACAAACAAAAAAAACCCTGACTTTTAGCTCTAGCGGAGAATCTTCTTTGGCTGTCGTTCAGTTCCAAACGGACTAGTTGAGAAAAGCAGGGATCTAATTATACAAACCCAAGGGTTGTACGTGGTACAGTATATTACATTTAAAGTAACACGGTTGTCAGTGTAAACAGAAGTAAACAGTGACAAATAAACAGTTGGCATTGCATTCCTCAAAAGGCGAAATATATTAGTAAAAAAAGAATAAGAAAATGGAGTAGGAAAAAGCTATATTTACCAAAGCACCACTAGTTCCTGCTCCAACTTTATCCACAAGCTATTATGGGTAAAACAAAATAAATAAATAAAACCACAAGGCATTACTGCAGTGGGCCGGCTTTACAGATGTAAGATTGCTATCGCGCGAGTAGATTAGGACGTTGGGGGGACAGTAAGACACAGTGGTAGGCTCCGGGGACTCGTGCTGTACAAACTTACAGTGGCAGAGCAGCGTGAACGGCGCTGGATTCTGGTTGGACGGCGGCGAGCAAAAAAGGAGGCAACATGAATTCTCACACGGTCCGTACGGTGGAGACAACTGCAGGGTGGGAGAGCACTAAGTCAGCTTAATAAGCACATTTGACATGAGGCGTCTGCCTGTGGCCTCAGAGGGCCGCTCTACGACGTGCACCCATAAACACTGTGCGAGGCACGCTCCCTACATCATCCTGATTCCACCTTTAACGCCGGGGGAAACTTTTGGGGTGGCAATTTTGCAGAAAAATTACTCCGAGGGGGTGCTGGTTTCAATTCAGCCTGTTCCTATCGTTCCTTCCTATTAAGCATCAAAATGTTCTCCCTCCACAGTGCGAATAGAGGTACGGACGACACCGGCAGCAAGGGAGAAGCGAGGAGGGAGGAGGATGGAAAGGGGGGGGGCTTGGTGGAATTCACACATCATATTACTAGCAGCTAATCGCAATCCGCAGAGCATCGGCGATATTTTCATCATTCCTGTCAAATTCCAGCGACCCGCCTTTAGAGCGGCTAACAATCCGGGGCAATTTATTGGCATATTGGCACGGGGTGATAAGGCTAAAAACAACAGCAGCTAGCAGCTGGCCCCGGGAGATGGGCTGATAACATTGATATGTGCTCCCACACAAAACACCACCACCGCTATCTCCTCTTCCTATCAAACTCTTATTACAATAAAAGTGCACGAGTCTTTTTTTACTTCGCTTTCTCTTGGAAAAGCAACGAGGGGAAGGGGCTGCAGAAAGGGGGCCCAGTAATATATATATATATATATATATATATATATATATATATATATATATATATATATATATATATATATATATATATAAGGATAGATATAAAGAAATCAGATGTAACGTTTCACAGAAAGAAAACAAGAGGGGAAAATACATAATTTATCACTGTATTATCGGGATATCCAGGCAGCCTAATCAAGGAGCACTGAGTGACTATTTTTTGCCTTATCATCCAAAGTGGTGGAAACGGAGAAGGAATTATCAGCCAGCTGCAGATTGCTGGGCTGGAATTTTAATGGTAATAATCGGGGTTTCTGATGGTATATCTTCCCTGCTTATCTTTCCCATTATCTGGCCTTATCTCCCCAGTCATCGGAGCAAATTAATGGTGCTCTTTCAGCATCGCCTTTTTATCACCGCTCAGAGAGCACCCAAGGGGAAAGAATAAGCAAAATATTAAAATACTGCATAAATCACAATTTTAGATAACGGCCCAATGTATGCAGGAGGTGTGAGGTGGGGGAGAGGGGGGACTGCGCCCAACAACCTTTTTGTCCTTTAGAATGACTGTCTGTGCTGACTTTCTGTGCAGTGCCTCCTCTGCTCCTTTTTTTTCTTTCCCCCAGAGTTCCCGGGGTAGCAGGAGGATCTAGGCTCCTCGTGACCTTTTCTGCTTCTAACTAGGGGGCTCGATTATACGACCGCACACCGGCCTCCATATTAACAAGATCTTTTACACATGACATACTAATTCACACGAGGCCGGGGTCACAAAGAACTAAAGTGCAGCACACACACACAAACGTTGCACTTCCTTTTGCTCGACAACAAACATTTGGGACGCCTCGACGGGATTGGCCTGGAGATGAGACGGGGCCTATCACGTCACGACGTCGTCGCGCTCCTTTTGTTGATGGAGAAGCGGTTGCGGGTTTGCCGTGGACGACGGCAATAAATGCAAACACGAAACTCAAAGGAGGGTAGACAGAAGGGTGTTTCTCCCCCAAAAAAATATTGAAAAATGTAATTTAAAGTTAATGGCAACTGTACCAGACTGTCCTAAACTGTTTGAGAAATTAAAACAATATTTATTAATTCATCATCATATTTAACAACACCCCGTTGCCAATAATAATGAAAAAGGTTAAACCGGTTGATCATAATTGTGTTGTAAAATGTGTAAAAACACAGTAATAAAATGTACAGTACACTTTAAATATTACAAATAAATTCCCAATTTTCTTCCATTAAAAAACAAACCAGAATGCCTCTAAGAAATGTAAAATAAACTTTAGTTTTAAATGTACGAGCCATGAATGTGTAAGAGGTGAAACAATAATAATTGCGTGCGAAACAAAACATGACGACGCACAAAATCTGTTGCGTGTCGCAGAATCTGTGTCATGCAAAAGTAATAATAAAAAAGCACTTGTATACCAACATGCCCTCATGAATGCATGCATGTGAGCTCACACACACACACACACACACACACACACACACACTTGCAAGCATACACACCCACACATGAACACACACACATATATACAAATGTTGCCTTCGCTCTGAATTCCCCAAAATGTCTCGCAGCACAGATGAACAGAATCATAAGAATGAGACAAATCAGTAAAAGTGGTTTGGTATTTTGATATTTTGACCCCAGAGTAAGCACACTTTGGTCACAGCAGCAGCAGCAGCAGCAGCAGCAGCAGCAGCAGCAGCAGCAGCAGCAGCAGCAGCTAGGAGCAACGGCATTGAGTGGACGAACTGAACACACACACTCACTGAGATGTCAGCTGAATCTCAGATGTGAAAGTGTGTTTCGTTCTTGTGGGTGTGGGTGTGTGTGTGCACAAATCCCCACGTATATTTCAGAAATCATCTACAAGCGCTTTAAAATCCTTACAATGATGACACGTTGTTGAAAATATCCTTAACAAAACATATATTTAATACTACTAATATCCAGCCATGTGAATGTGACACACTTCTGAATTAATTGTACTTCATGAATATTTCTGCGCCTTTGAAAAACAAATGCCTCTGGTCTAAATTTCCATTTCAGTTCCCATAAAATGGCGATAGTCAACATCAACACTTTCCACAGAGCTACTGTAGTGCACAGATCAATTCAATTCAAATGAAAACAGCCATAACTTGCCACCCTGTTGCCCTCACACTGTACAGCAGGTATACAGCTGCTGATCAGCATTAACACCCTGAGTGACTTTTACCACCGGAGTTTGGAAGAGAAGGGAACAAAAAAACTCTGTGTGTGTGTGTGTGTGTGTGTGTGTGTGTGTGTGTGTGTGTGTGTGTGTGTGTGTGTGTGTGTGTGTACAGTTATACACCTGCAAGCGAGAGTGTGTGTTAGTGGAAAAGGAAAAACATATCTAGCAGTTGAAAGTGTGTGTGTGTGTGTGTGTGTGTGTGTGTGTGTGTGTGTGTGTGTGTGTGTGTGTGTGTGTGTGTGTGTCTAGAGGGTGCAAATATAAACATTTAATAGCTAATGTCATTCAAAAACAAATCTTATTTTTAAAAGAGTCTTGTGATACAAATTCACTGCATATTTTGTAGCATTACATGTAGGAATAAATCCGCAGCAGTCAAACTCGAGCCACTGTCTTCGGACGACAACTATAATAAAACAGACCACAGAATAAATAACTTCATTTTTGTGCGTGTATCTTTTGCTACAACTTGGCAGCATGGAGGGGGTGTTGGTGGTCGTGGTGGCGGTGGCGGTAGGGCACGGGGGGACTTTGGAGGCAGCGGCTCCGTGGGATTTCTTGGATTGTAAACGAGCCCTTCAAATCATATTTCTGCGGCGGGAGACCGGGAGCGTGCGTGGAGCCGTGACGGGCAATCATCACACGAGCGTCCGCTGAATCTGCCCCTCGAGCTCGGTCACTTCTCGGTTGCGATATTCCGCAAAACTCTAATGATAAGCTCCGCAGACGCGGCAGTGCGGCGGCGGGACGACGTTAATAAACAAACAAAACAAAACAACAACAATAACAACAAGAAAAAAAAGCCCAAAGAACTTACGTTTGATCTGCCTCGGGTTGCTCTGCTTCCGTCGGGACATGCCTGCTGCGCGGCTGGTCAGTGAATCCAGGTGTAGTACTGACAGATCGATAGGTTCTTGTTCATCCAAGCAGCCGGTTTGGGTTTGTTTTTTTTCTGCGTGTGTGTGTCTGACGGAAATTGAGAAAGGAAAAAAGAAGAAGGGGTGGGGGGTGGGGGGGGCACCGGTACTTTTTCTCTTTTTCTTTTTTTAGTCTATCGTTCCGTCTGTCTTTCCTTTATCTTTCTCGTGTCTCTGGCTCCTGAGCTGCTTCTCTCTCTCTCTCTCTCTCTCTCTCTCTCTCTCTCTCTCTCTCTCTCTCTCTCTCTCTCTCTCTCTCTATCTCTCTCTCTCTCTCCCTCGCTCTCTCTCACGCGCACACGGTTGCACACCCTCTCTCTCTCTCTCTCTCTCTCTCTCTCTCTCTCTCTCTCTCTCTCTCTCTCTCTCTCTCTCTCTCTCTCTCTCTCTCTCTCAGCGCCGTTCTCCGTGATGAGGCTGCGCTTCGCCGCGATCCGCACGGACTGACTGGGGAGGTGAAAGCGTTTCGCGCTTTTGTTTGAAGATAAGGTTTGTTCCTCCCCGGGTACCGTAGCCGCAGCTCGGTGAACTTCACTTGATCCACAATTACTTGAACTTCCAGTTATTAATTAGCGTCGCCCTTAATTAGCGCACGTTTTTTTTGTAGGGGGGAAGATGGAGACAAACTGAGCTCATGAGGGATAACAATGATGATACAAATAATAATACAATTAATCATATTAAATATTTGCACTGCATTTATCTCAGGTAAACATTTGATCACACCTTTGTTTCTTAAAGGGTATATTTGACATCAGTTTGCTGCTGTTTTTAAAATATTCTGCAATATTAATTCAACCGCTACATTTTTATATTATTATATACATCTCTCTCTCTCTCTCTCTCTCTCTCTCTCTCTCTCTCTCTCTCTCTCTCTCTCTCACACACACACACACACACACACACACACACACACACACACACACACACACACGTGTGTGTGTGCACACACAAAAGAGTTGTTTGGAATTATCGGGACCATTTAATGCAGCACGTGGTCCTCATATCCACCAACACATCTGAACCCATAAAGGTTAAATACAGCAGGATTAGCTTGGTTGCAGCTTGGCCACTTATTCCCCCATAATGCACTCTGAGTGTTGAGATGCCATGACCTCAAATGACTTAACCTCTCTTTATGTTTTTACACGGACACAAAATCTACGATTGGAAGTTATTCTCCAGTAAATAAAAGTCTGGTGCATTCCCTGTTAATAAGCCGTGTATCCAACCTTTTACTTTAAAATATATTTAAATGAGCACACAGTGGATTTTCAGTGAGAGACTGATTCTACTGCCTGGTTGTTGTTGTTTTCTATCAATATTTGATAAACTGTCAATCAGGGCTTTTTTTTCCTTTTTTCTTTTCTACTATTAGTCTGCCTATGGACGGGAAAAATATTCTGAATATTTAGAGACAGAGTTAGAGAGAGAGAGAGAGAGAGAGAGAGAGAGAGAGAGAGAGAGAGAGAGAGAGAGAGAGAGAGAGAGAGAGAGTGTCAAACGAGAGCCTTCAAATCATTTCGATTTTGACTGCCATGTTCTGAGTAGTTGCCCAAACTGGAAATCACTCTCTTCAATTAGCCAGTTGGACTGCCAAGGAAGACAAGCAAGTGGCCTGTGAAATTATCTCGTAACCCAATTCCACAACTTTGGAATGGAGTCTGAAACTACAGAATGATTTATGTGGCAGACGGGTCAGTGGTGGTTCACCTTGAGGAGAGCATCTGTCCCGCGAGCCTCCTTGGTTTGTACGCCCCATCCACCAACGCTTTAAGTTTCCTTTCTTTTTTCTTCACATGCAGGTTTGGATGCAGTGGTAGTGATAAACCGGAATATCCCAGCTTGTCACACTGCACACTCTGAGGAGAATGATGATCCACTTAAAGGCAACAAATAGTGATAATTAATTTGTCAACCAATTGGTCGTTTTGGACTTAATTAAGATTTATTAATTTGAAAAGTCTTTCTTTTTTTTTAATGCTTTTTCATTCTGAATGACTTGGGCAAATCTCTGGTAAAAACAAAGAGTTCCAAGTGGAGCTTTTGTTTGATTCTTTGTGGAGAAACTCACATCTGTCGACAAAATCAACTGATCAATTTGTGAACAAATAATTCCTTTGGTCCAGGACAGCCCCAGTGACAATAAATACAAAATAAAATTAAAGATTTCTCTTTCAAACACGCAATAAACTCTCCAAACACCCACAAGTGAAATAAGATTGCCACTTATTAGAAGGTTAAAATACAGCCATGCAATGCCCAAAAATCACCATGCTAAACATCTATAAATAGAGTTTACCGGACATATTAGGGAGCCGGCACCAAAATCAATAATGATTTGTGGTGAGAGCAACAACATAGTGAGAGAGAGGAGTCAAATTGCCAGCTGCAGATTAATTTAACGCCACTCCTAAATCCTCTGAGACTGGAGCGTGGTTCTTCTCTGCTGTTCCCGAGCCCCAGTGGCTTGTTTGAAGCTGCCTTTGATTGACAGGTACAAATCTGCGAGAGGAAGAGAAAGCTTTTTTTTTCTTGTTTTTTTTTTTTTCTCCTCTGCTCAGACCAGATGGTTGTGATAATTAACATGATACTGTTTCCATCGCCAGGGAAATCATTGACACAAGGTTGGTCATATTAATAGGTTAAGGTATACTGTATGCTGTGGAGATGCTGCACAGTGCACTCACATAATCTGATTAAAGGGGTAAAGGTTGATTTAATGCGCTAAATCATTTGATTAGAACTGCCAAGTCACATTTGGGGAATGCCATTCAGTGTTTGGGGCAGTGGAGGTGGGCTGTCTGGTGGCTTCATCATGTTCATTGTTTAGGGAAATATACTTCAGAACAAAAAGGTGCTTCATTGGTATGCCCGGTAGTCTTCTGGCGGAAGTCACGTCGGCGCGTCTGTGAACTGTAAGTCTCATTTTTTTCGGAGCCAGAAAATGTTTCGCGAGAGCGACATGTTGATGTTAAATAATAGATCAAGTTTTGTCGAGTGAAGCGGTTGTTCGCTGGCAGCTCTGCCACAAACGATGGTGGATTCTGGTCACGTTTAAGAAGAGGGTGGCGTGACAGGTTTTCTTTAGTTTTACCTGCGTTTTGCAGTCAATACAGTTTCACAATTTGTGTCAATAAACACAAATTGTGATCTTAATGGCACGGTGCCGTCCTATCGTACACTCCTAATGTACCTGTGCTTACATTACATAGTAGTAAGGGAAGGAGTAGTAAGGATTTTGGATGCAAATGAAAATTCAAGACCTTCCATGGCAATATTCTTTTCTGCACTCTGTGGAATCGGTACAACTCAATTTGTGTGTACAAAGTGTTCCTGGATGTTGTGCTCGAGTTTGAGCCGTAATGCAACAGGAGTGGAATTTACAGTTGCCAAATGTATGGAAAACAGGATAAAACGAGGTGTCCTGTTAACTGACTTTTTACATTTTTAATCAAGAGCTGTCACTGTCATTTTGTCACTTTTAACATGCACCTTTACTGTCGTTCTGCACTCTTTGGAGATAACGTCTATCCAAAGATGCACATGTATTCTGTTTGAACAAAACATTGATTCTAAATGATTTGGGTAAGAAAAAATAAACCTGTAACACAGAGATAGAAACCTTTTTATATAAATAGTTGATTTTCATTTTTTCGAGAATCTTAAACTGCAAGAGAAAAAAGTCAAAAGCCTGCAACAAAAAGAAAGAAATAAATAAACCTCGCCTGTGACCCCAAGTCCTCCTGTTTATTCTCGTACCGTCCTTATAGTGACGCACAACTGCATTGCAACAAAGTTACAACACAGCACGACTCCAACAGTAAGGTCTTAAATGATCTCCCTGTGCAGTAACTTCACAGGTGTTCCCAGATGTTAAAAATAAAACAAAATTGAATTGCTGCCATAATGACAGCTGCAGTCTTCCTCTTACACTGTTTTAGTGAGCTGCTGTGCTGACCGGGTAATGTCACAGAGTCTGACATGACACATTACTGGGTTGATGTTGTGTTTTTTTAAGGGATCACACATGTCCAGTGGCACCGGGAGTGACAGCCATCGGTTGGACGTGCGGACACACACACACACACACACACACACACACACACACACTCCATCCTTAAAGAGCGGCCTCAGCAGCTCAGCCTGGACATTGGTGTTATGAGTTTGCCTGCTGTGGTGTCACCCTCTGGCTGTTGGGGATTGGTTTGTCTCCAGAGGATGCAAGGTGTGTGTGTGTGTGTGTGTGTGTATGTGTGTGTGTGTGTGTGTGTGTGTGTGTGTGTGTGTGTGTGTATGTGTGTGTGTGTGTGGGCATTACAGTACAGTGATGTGTGGGTGGAGGGTGGTTGTGGCACATACATCACTGTTAAGGTCCTGAGTGTAAAAGAGAAAAACAGAAAGAAAAACACGTGTAGAAACTGAAACCAAAGGGTGAGTATTTTTTTTTAATTGTTTTTGCGTAACATAATGTAACTCTGTGCGATTTTACGATCAAGCATGTGTCCTTGAATGCACCCCCTGTAGCCATGCATCCCAATGCTGACTTTAAAATAAAAACAAATAAAAACAAACCCTGCTTTACTCGTGGCATGGAAGGCACTCCTTCCTTGTGTGTGTGTGTGTGTGTGTGTGTGTGTGTGTGTGTGTGTGTGTGTGTGTGTGTGTGTGTGTGTGTGTGTGTGTATAATGTAATAATGTATAATATTATGTTATACATTATACATTATTAGGATTCCAGACTTTCAGCTGAAATGTTGCGTTGCTGTTGTCGGTCCTATGTAAGATTGCTGGTGCTGTTGTAGCTGAATGCACCAGCCCTCCCATCCCCACTCCCCCACCCACCCACCCACCCACCCATCCATCCATCCAGCCAGCAGCTCCAGCAGCAGTGAGCAAACAGATGTCTGAGAGAGTGCCCACTAACGCTGGCCGAGCTGCCAAAACCACCCGCGGCCCTGGAGGCCTCGGCGCCAGCTCTTTTTCCAGGGAGGCTTCGCTCTCCGCAGCGCCGTCCAGGACCATTTCCCTCCTTTACCGTCCCCTTTCCGTTTACCATGCAGAGAGCTATAGTACAACATGCTGCACGCTTTGACAGAAAGAAGAAAAAAAGAATCACCACAAAGAAAAAGAAAAAAAAGTCGGAATGTTGAAACATTTGAAATCTAAATGCCACACGTCCCCGAAGCATCTTCAAAATTTACAGCAGAACGTTAAAGTCCAGGCAAGTGATGGAAGTGCTAAAAGAGGGCGGGATGAACAAACTATGCTCCTCCCATTGGGAGTGTGTAAATCTGTAAATAAAAAAGCTTTGTGTAGAGGAGGGCGGAGGAGAAGGGGGAGGAGAGAACCACGGGGCAGTATATTCTCTCTGCTAATCTCACTGTCTTTTCATGTGGTCAAACGCTGAGATTGTGACACCTCCAGGGGATAACCAGAAAGCCCCTTTTGTGGATTAAAATCATAAATATCCGTACTTGTTTCAAGACGGTTAATTTACTAAAATATTAACGTTGCATGATCAAGGATAAAGAAAGGAAAAAAAGATCTGACAGTGGACAGTGAGGGAATGCCGCCTGTAGAATGAATTCATCCAGTAACGTGTTTCAGTGGGAAGCTTGAACATTAAACCAGAAGTACCTTTTTAATAGTCAATTCACATATCCACGAAGAAATACACTCAGTTCCTGCCATACATTTGTAATGAAATAATATCTCTGAATATATATACAAGGGCAACCAAATTAAAAGTGAGACAAAAGGGAACCGATGACACTCGTTCACTGTTTTATAGTTTTAACTCCGCAGGGTACAAAGGTGGCCGTGTGAACGATGAGAATAATGACGTCAGTTCTCAGATGATGGCTGCACAATATAGAATACTTAACCACTTATTATAATTTCCTCTCACATGAAACATGTGTGTGACTCCTGCCTACAATAAATTACTGCATTTCTCTACCCAGACTGCATGGGATTGCAAAACACCACACACTCATGAAGACCAGATCAAGAGCTGCATATATATCTTAATACTAGCACCAAAAATCTATTAAATGATTTTCAGATATTTAGACCTTTAACGGCTACAACTAATTTAATTGTCAAATTAAAAAAAACATTTACAATATCATCCTAAGGAAACTGAGTCAGTAGTCACCGACTTAAACACATAAATATCAAACAAATATTACTGCAATTTTCCCTGATACTTTTTAGTGGTTTTAAAATTTGGGATAAAAGAAAAATTACTTTCTCAAATCCCAATAGTTTGCACTGTAAGAAATAAATCACACAAACTGTTTAGTTCTTGAATAGCAGAAAAAGACCAGCAGTCCTCAACTGTTGTCAACGCTGGATCCAAGCAATACATATGCAGAGATTAGTTAAAGACGTCTTTAATTTATCTCTTAAATATTATTTTTATATCTTTTAAATCCTTCTTTAATTCCAGCACAATCTCAAGGTGAAGCATCTGCTATGACCTCAGTCAAGATCTGGCTATAAATCATCAGTTAAAACGTGCACTACATGGTGAAGTGTGCATCTTTCAATACATCACTGTTTGTATGTGAGTAAGTGGTTTGTATGCCAAGTGTCCAAATAAATAACATCATTTTGCTGCTGTTCATGTGTTTTGACATCCTGTGATTTCACATTATTCATTTTTATGAGGTCAAGTAAATTATATTTAATACATGTAGCTGATCCCTCCCCACCCCCCTTTTTCCCCATATGTGCACGAGTAGCTGAGGACCCACATCCAAACGCAGCATTATAATACAGTCTGTTGATGTATTTTAAAAGTGTGTCTGCTGGTTTATTACATATGCAGAGGCATCAGTGCACAGCAAAATGGGGGAAAAAAATGCATCAATCTATTCACAGAAAGGCAGGCCCGTGGACAGCTCAGAAAATAAATCTACATCTGCCAGGCTCCATGCAAACAGCAGAGCCATCCTTAATGGCGAAACCATCGATGAAAACAGATAAAAATATTAAATATTCAGACATTCCTTTCAGCCAGTATCAAAAGCGTCCAGATGTGAGGAGCTGAAGTTGTTATCACGAATCCGACGACAGGCATTGAAAGGAATTCCTCTGAATTTTCAACCATATAAAAGTATTTTATGCCATGCAAATAAATGGTAATTTCTGACTATGGAGGAGGAGGGGGAAGGGGGGAAAAACATGCCAATAAACCCTATCATTTGGGACTAAAACTCCACAAACAGGAGATACTTTAAATTTGCTTTGCCTGTCTCCCCGCGTTAGATGCTTGCGATTGCCGCGAAATTAATCCATTTAACAATCTGTGGCTTGAATTTGAGGATTTTGAGCCTTTTTTTTTCTCCCGAATATCAATAAGTTCCAATTGAAGAGAGGATTCTTTTGCAATTCAGGCATGTGCGGGCGATAACGGCGGAGTTGGCATGAAGAGAGGCAAAGATGGATTAATTATGCAGGGAACATGGAAATTCTGCTTATCATCGCTTAGCAAAGGAGCCCAGCTCACATAATCAGAAAACGAGGATGAAAAAAGAAAAATAACAATGCAATGGCACCTTCCAGCCCATCATCTTACAAGTTAGATTTTCCCTGTAATTAAAAAGTAACATACAATTATATTCATATCTCATATGCAGACTATGAGTGGGTGTATATTAAATAATTGCATTGGGATATAAGGGCTGATGTATAAAATATATATATATATATATTTTTTAAAAAGGAGAAGTTAAAAAATATATCTTGTCTCAGGGGAAAAGCTCCCCTGGGTTGGATTGAACTACTTAGAAACTGGAAACTTAAATTATCTTTGAAAAGCCAAAACAAAGACAAAGGCTAAAGAGAGACTGTATATTTACTTATTTGTGTTTTTCTGATACGTTCACTTGGTGCATTCTGCAAACAAGCATAATGCTGTCTAAAGGCGGTTCTGCCAAATCCGCCTCTGAGGACGTATGATATGGAAAGATATATAAATATATATATGTGTGTGTGTGTATGCTGCGTTTTGTTTCTCATTTCATGTCGTCGTCAGATTTCACCATCACAGTCGGGCATTGCAGGGTGTCGAGGAGCTGTGTTCAGTCTGCCAGCTCTGTGAGCAGCAGCTAATATGTGCTGGGCTTAAAGCTTCGCTTCTCTTATTCCTTAAAGAGCAGCAGATTAAACTGTTAGTGTTGTACAGTCCTCGGTTACAAACGAGCAGGAGCTTTAAGACCTCTTTTTCTGAGACACCTCTGGTTTCAACCAACACATTTCTGCATTGAGGTCAAAGGTTAATTCTGCGTATGGCGGCTATTGTACGGGTTGGATTTACAGACATATATGACGTAAAATGTCAGAAATGTTGCATGCAGGGTGAGCAGAATGTACTCACATGCTCATGCAGAAATCTGTTTGAGATCTGGCTAATGACTGGTTAAAGGCCCTTTGTGTTGCTGTATAATGTTGAATTGTGACATCCAGAGTGTGTTACCAAGGAAACATATAAGATGTGTTACGTTTTGTTTAATTTAAGTCAAAAGTTGCTGGTATGTAAAATAAAAAGTGATCCAGACTCCTTCCAGCATTTGTTCTGTAATTGTTCCATTGCGTGCCTTCAGTAAATTATGAACCTCCTCTAGCATCTCACGCTAAGATTCACACCAAATCCTGACTTCATCAACTCACCTCACCAAGCAAATCCCTTAGAACTTCTCGAATCGGCCTTTTTTCTTCTTCTTTTCTTTTTTTTTTTTTATCCGAGATAGCTTTTCCAGTTCACTTGCAGATTGCGGCAGCCCCTTTTCAGGCGCCGCACCTGTTGCCCGAGCCTTGATTTGGCTTTTTGATCAGAGCGGCCCTTCGACAAAAGAGGGAAAGAAGAGGCCGAAGAAAAGGCAGAGGCAAGAAAAAAGATCCTTATCGAATGCTCTCCACCGGACAATGACATTCTCCCCCCCACACCATTCAAATGTATCTGCAGAATGCTTGAGTGATTCATTACAGCAGATTCTGAAGTGTGACAATGGACCTCAGAAATGAGTGATGGTATCTTTTTGCTGATTTCATTTCCCTGATCCTCCTTATCCCCCTGGCCTGTGTACCTCTATTAATTAGAAAGTAGGGATTTCCACTCATCAACTGATGGGTTTCATGCTCTGCTCTGTCACAAATCTCCTGTCCATGCTCTCTCTCTCTCTCTCTCTCTCTCTCTCTCTCTCTCTCTCTCTCTCTCTCTCTCTCTCTTTCTCTCTCTCTCTCTTTCTCTCTGTCTGTCTCTCTCTCCTCCCAACCTACGGCCACCTCGGAATGAACGCTCACGCCGCCCCGGCTTCAATCTCAGCTGCGAGTCAGGGTGGCTTTGGCGATTCATAAATATTTATAAACCGATTAAGAAAGAATAATAAAGTTATAAGACAGTGGTTGGTTACCCTTGAACAGTGCTGTGGATGACTTCCTCAGAGGGGGGGCATGTGATCATCCCCACCGGTCCCTTCCTCACTGTTTTGAACAGCAGAACTATTAGTTTATGATTTCATCACTCACTTGAGCAACGTCGTGAAACGATTATTAATATGAAATTTATGATGATTAGCCGCCATATGGTCCGGAACAGTTTAACTCTTTCATTGACATTGACCACCTTATTTTAGGCCCCAAAGAGCTCACTGCTGAAAAAAACATCTCTCTCTCTCTCTCTCTCTCTCTCTCTCTCTCTCTCTCTCTCTCTCTCTCTCTCTCTCTCTCAGAAAGTCACTCCCAGACAAACACACACACTGTGTGTTATCCCTCACAGTGACGTCACTTACTGTATTTTCAATCGGACCCCAGAAAGGCCAACCTCCCATTCGGCCTCTTGTGCCATTGAACACAAAGAACAGAAACGCAACTTATTTGGAAGAGAGAGTGCCATGTGAAAAGTACAGGTAACGCCAATCACACATGAAGTATTGCTTCTTTTTTTTTGTTAGTTCAAAATCATATTTGTAAGAAATTCTCCCTCACAAAACAATTCATTTACAGTCGCTGTATCATTTTAGAGGCCGATGCATGGCTGTTTTTTTTGTTCATATTTTTCATTATGAAGAAGTATCCGAGTGTGTATAATGATCGCAGTGTCTAAAATTAAAGGAAATGTATTCCGGAGATTTATGTTAATTTTATTTGAGCTTGTATTTTTTAAAAAAATTTTTTAAATAAGTCTCCGATAGTTAATTAGGTATTTTGACAAAGTGACAAATCTCAGAGCGGTGCTTGTCTCCCGCTGCGAAGCCTCTCATAAAATAACAACAGTTCCTGAGAGAAGAAGTTCTTTGCTGCAATGTGAAAAAAAAGCTACATCTGCTCAAGCAAACGGCACACAGCTCCCAAAGCACCTCTCGCCTCGGTTTTTAGGGACAGTCTGACTCTTGAAAGTACCATTAATTATTAATGATACCCAGCACGGCTGAAATGGCCAATTTCCCTGTTGTCTCTATGACTAGAAGGGTGCTTGAGGGCGAGGACCTGCAATTAGCTGCTATATGTGGGTGGCCATTCTAGACAGCATCAACTCTTGTTAGTAGCATGACTGCAGAGGAAAGGAGACTGAACCCCAAGACTAATTATCCTCTCCCTCTTCCTTAAATATGAAGACATTAAAGTTGATTAGTCGTTCTAATTAGGTTATGCTTTTTGATACCACTTTGTGGTTTTTGCTTCTGGCTTCTATGTACGATAATCTCTCTTTTGCATACTTGCCGGCAAAGTTATTCCATTGTGGTCGCACACACTGGTGTAACAGACGCGGCGACAGGAAGCACACATGGGCTGTGTTTCCATGTCCATGTGTGAAGTAAATACCTTGTATGTGGCTGTTATTCTACTTGCAAATTACTGGCTTTTTTTTTGGAGCGTTTCAGCACATTTTTGCATTTCCTTTTTTTTTTTTTACAAAAGGAAGTTCACTCGTACATGCATCGAGTTGACAAAGAGACGAACCCACAAGAGCCACTTAACCCAAGATGCTGCTTTTAAATAACAGCTACATCTGATAAGCCAACCCCCCCTCTCTTTTTTTTGCAACGGCACACACACACAAGGACATGACTGGGCAGAAAAAGGAGTCCTCGTCTGTGAGATTAGGTTTGGCAACTCCACTCCTCTCCTTTGGATGTCAGATCAGCGGAGTAAATTATATTGAGATCCTCTCAGAGATGACAGATGAAATCTGTCTCTTTGGGCTCGACGTGGAGCTGCAGGTGATACATGATATGTGATAAGGCGGTGATGTCACGGCCGCAGGTGGCTCCCCCCCCCACCACCCGCCCCACATCTCCTCCACTTGTGTGGAAAATGGTAGCACTGTGAGCAGCTCACAGAGAACTTGTATCTTTCCCCATCTGTGTGGTCTCAGGCGCGATGATCTTGGACTCCAGCCATCTCAACCTTCATGCCATTTAAGAAAGAAAAAAAAGACGAGGGGAAACGGGAGCGAGGGACGGGGCTGAAGAAGGCTGTCTGAAGTTTTAGGGCAAGCAAGCATCTGCTTGACCCCTTGTTGTTGTTGTTGTTGTTGTTGTTGTTGTTGGGCGTTATCCAAACAGCTTCTCATCCTGTCACTCATGTCTTGTATTTATTGATCTAATTAATTTGGGTACTGTTCAAATTCTTCGATATTTAATGTTACAACCTTTTTAGTCAGATGGACTCGAGCAGCCCTTCCTCAACAACACCTGTCATATTCCATATGTCTTCTCATTAATGGACTATGAAGTTGAAGAAAATAACCATTAACAATCTGTTTTCATCCAATTGATTTTTAGGTTACTTTGATTGTGTGTATATAACTAATATTTATGGTAAACTGTTTTCAGCTTACTATTTCAACAGTTAAATGTGGTATAGATTATATTCCAACAGTGAATTATTATAGCTTATATTTCAATAGCAAATGATGTGTTATCTTATATTTCAATAGTGAATAACTATTTCGACAGTTTGTTTTAGCTGTGGGCAACACAAGACAAATGTTTCACAACAATCTGTATTTTATGTTTTATAAGGCTTGAACTAAACTCGGGTTAAGTTTAATTTCAGGACAAACAGGCCACGATTCTGAACTCGGGACAGTGTTTAGTTAGTATTTAGTAAGAGTTAGTACAAACCCAGACGTACTTCTGGTTGGGAATTACTGCTGTAGAGGGTTAAAAAACAAGAAACAAGGATATAAACTATATCTACTTAAAGTTAGAATTCTTAAACCTTGCTTCAAGTTCAAATGCAATGAGATATGAAGCACAAAAGGAGCAATCAAAAATATGAGAGAAAAAGTCAAGTTAAACAGGTTAATGGCTTCACCCAGTGCTGCAAACAGTAAGGAAGGTATTTTCTTGCCAAGCCTTCCTGAACAAACAGGTACGCCTGTAGTTTTTGATAGGGACATCTTCACACTGCAGACACTGAGTGCAGCTTGAAGGACTTATCATTTTGAAATGAGGAAAAGTAAATATATGTTGCTTGTCAATAATTAGGAATGCCTCGCCTTTTGTTTCTATGCAGCAACTATGTATGCTGTTGTCAATGTGCCATTTTGGACTCAGCTGCACTTCAGAGATATAGAGGCTGGGCATGTTGTCTTCCCTGTATTGTGATATTACTGCTTGGCACAGTTCTTTCATGTTAAAGGATAAACACATGGCTAACACTATATCAACCCTCAGGTTGTGTGTGTTTATACACAGAATAGCTTTGAATATGGGCTATAACGTGGAAGATTGTTTTAAGGTTTTTCCATACAGTAACGCTGGAATTCAATTAATTTCTACGATTGTCTAAGCGCAACGAGACAGGGGGGCAGCGCCAAGGCACAACATTCTGCTAAATAGCTTTGAACTACAGATAGTTTCCATTAATTAAACTGGATTGCAAGTTGTTTAATCAATTTCAGAGCCCCAAACAGTGACAATCAAGCGCCTGCAGCCAGTGTGTGCGCGGTGTGCACGTGTGTCTGCGCGCGAGAGTGCGGTCAGAAAAAGAGACGAAAAAACTAAAGCATTTGTCTGTTTGCAATGCTACCGGTGGCGCTGGCGTGTAGGGTCTCACTAATTAACCTCCGCGTTGATAATGTGCTTAATTACTTTATATTGTGATTTAGTTTCCTTCCTAGAGGTTATTCTCTCTTTCAGATTGCAGAAATAATCTTGCGTGCCTCAAAGGTGTTGAGCGGAGAATGCGATGCCCCGGTGAAACGCCGGCGCGGGGCGGGCGGGCGGGCATCTGTGGATAGACTTTGTGATTACCAGCGCATTGACATCAATGGGAACCGTTTGACACCTGGCCCAGGGAGAGGGCAGCGTCAGAATGCAAGAGCTTTGATTAAATAGGGAGGAAAAAAAAGACAAGCAGTCGAGGGGGGGGGAAACTTGATGTAATTTTGTCTGATCACCACACTGGTCCTGTGTCCTATCAGGCAGAGGACCTCTCATCACCTTTAAATTTCTCTGGGCTCATGAAAAGACCAGACACGGGTTTGATAATAAAAAAAAAAAAGAAAGACAGAGAAAAACTAAGGCAACACAAAATGGGGTGGAATGAGACTCTGATCCGCCGCCTTTTGATATCTGTTGGAGTCATGAGCAACAATTTACCTGTACTACAATTTGAAGTCCTTTGAATCCATGCAGGCTTGCATAGAACGGATACACAGCACAGAGCAGGCTGACTGAACTTTTTGTATCGGCACGCTGAAAAATGCAAAAAGCCTCGTATCAATGGCATTGCATGCAGATTTTCAATGCATTGTTCCATATAAGGAAAACATACAAACTAAGGAAAGATAGCAACAATAAGGAGAAAATTAAGAATTTGTTGGTATTGTAATGAGGTAATGTAAAGGACATATTACTCCAGTGTTGTTTATTTATGGCACAATACATCACAAATTACCACCGCACAGGAACTGGGGAAAATCAGCTAAATACGCCTTTGCTTGGTAATGACATGGGATTGTTCATAGATAACAACACACACCTGCTTTTCTTCCTTTCTGCACACACACACACACACACACACACACACACACACACACACACACACACACACACACACACACACACACACACACACACACACACACTCGTCCCCCCTCGCTGTTTGTTTTGGGCAGTGAGAATAACACCTGCCTCTTCCCCAGTTAATGGTCTTTTTAATTCATGGCTCAAACCCATTTAAAGGCGAACCCTTTCACAATTTGCTTAATTTCTGATGTCATTTCCACCCTATAATTACTGTTCTCTCCCTCATTTATCAGTCAATGTACCTGCAGTGAAAATACAAGACCTTGACACCACTTTTGCCGAATCAAAATAGTATTTAATTTGATGTCTTTGGCCGTCAAACAACATTGTTCGAGGGACGTAATTAGGACAAATTTATCTTTTTTTCTATTTTTTATTTTATTTTGGGGATATTGCCAAGACATGTGGGACCTTTATGATAAGAAGGGGGAAGAAAACGTTTGAACGCCGCTGCCCAGTATCTCATGGTTATTGTGAATGGCTTTCAGTAAAATTAATGGCGTCGGGAGGGGTTGAGGGGGGAGGGGCGGGGGGAGATTGCAGCATGGCCGTGGTAAAACAGGATACAGATGTGGTTACAGGGCATGCAGGTAAGGAAGCAGTTGTTTCCTGACTACAGCGCGGATACACACACACACACACACACACACACACACACACACACACACACACACACACACACACATGCACGCTTGTGTGCATGTGTGTGTGTGTGTGAGAGAGGCAAAATAGGGATTCGGATCATTGTCATGTTGTGTTCCTATTACTCCCACCTTTCTCTCTTTTGTCGTTTGTGCCCCTTGACCCACCTCACTTCTCCTTGAACATGTCAATCTTTTTTTTGTAGCTTTTATGACTCCCATGAGCTCGGTTTGCATGATACACAATGTGACTCTTTTACCAGCTCCAGAAAAGTAAATTAGCAATATAAGATGTCCTTTAAATAGCCTCTGCTGTGTTTTGTAACAAATATGAATTAAGAATATGGGCAATTATGTTTATTTAAATATAGAAGCACAGACTTTTAACAATATACACTGTAGACATAAATTGGGTACACTTCTGTACTTTCACTCTTTCGTTGGCCTTCGCTGGTCTATACACATGGGGAGGAAACTGCTCCCAGCAGAGTGAAAAATGACTCCTGCTCCCGTGTACAGCCAGATTTTCTGTACACAACCTGCTATATGTTATGTTGTCAAGAGTGATTTTTTTATTTATTTTTTTCGCAAAGGGAAATTAATTGCAAAGAGGGACAAGAATTTGTTTTCATATTGGCTCGGTGGAGCCTAGTGCCAGGACGGAGGGGGACAGCTGTGGGGGAAGGCTGGCCGACCCGCTGCCTTCTGCCTCTCCCATGCCTAGCTGCACAGAGTCTGTGACAAAACAAGCCTCCAGGAATACTGGGCAAACACTGAGAGCCTCTCTCTGGGAGCCGCACTATTTCCCCGAGAGCGCCGCAGCCAGAAAAAAAGAAAAGAAAAAAGAAGACGCCTCACACTTCCCAAAATTGAATTGTTGCGTCCGTATCACGTCGCCATCAAAGACGCGGAGGCTGGGGGGGTCTCGTCGTGATCTGGAAGTGCCTTTTCGCTCAGTGACTCGCGGAAAAAAAGCGCGAGAGGCTTGAATTTGTGAACAAACATGTTCTGCTCGCACGCTCAAACAGCCACCACGACGAGAGAAATAAGGTCAAGCACGCTGTAAGTGATTCCACCTCTCTCCTTCTCAATCTGCGTGCTCTCTGTACGCGAGACAGCCGAGGCTCAGCCAGGAGAGATGGGGAGATAGGGGGAGGGGTGGGGGGGCGCAGGAACCATTTTCACACCGCCACAATTACAGGAACCGTCATTACATTGCTCACTCTAACTCAAATACAGATAGAAGGCCCACCCCTCCCTCCCTCCCTCCAAAAAAAAAATGTATGCGCAGGCTAGGAGGAGAAAGTGGCTCACTTCTGTTTGCTAAATTAATCGCTTCCTAAATGGCTCCAGGCCAGGCAAAGTTAACATTTGCAGTTTCAAAGGTTTTCAGCGCTTGCAATGAGCCATGAAATTACTGCATGCCGTCGAAAATGGCAGCTGATGAAAAGCCCAAGGAGCAGGTCCCACAGGCGGAGAGGGAGCTCGGGAAGTGAAATCTTAAACACAAAGTCTCATTTCTGATTCGGATCGTGGTGAAACTCAGAACCACGACTGGAGAAATGTGCGAGCTGCGTGTCCCGACAGCGGGACAGGGGTGGTTATTTCTTTCTTTCTTTTTTTGTGGACGAGACAGATGAAGAGCAGCTGCTCTGCGGCCTGGCAAGTGTACTGCCTGGTCCGGGCTCCTTTGGGTGAGGGGGGGTGAGGGCAGAGGTTGGGCTGAAGGAGCGTAATGATGATGTTGAGGTGCTCAGCTGCAGCCAAAATGGACTGACCCAAATTAGGTTTGATTAAATCACAGGGTTAGGTGACGCTGCAGTTCCGCAGCACATTATTAACAGTGGAATGATTATGGCGGAGCACTTTTGGCTCAGCTGAACAGCCACCATTCCCGTACCATCGGTCTGAACGACGGGACAACGCACAGTGGTTGACTCGAGCTGTACATGTAGCATTACCCCTGCTGCAGAAAACTACACTCTGCTTTAACTCAAGTAAGGAGATGTAGAGATTTGCACCCACAGCAACGCTTTGTGACCCATTCCCCCAAAAAGAGAACAAGAATCTCAACAACCAAATGAGCACAATTAGGAAATGTTACTTCCCTCCCCAAAGGGAAAAAATAATAGATAAAGGTTTGACGAGAAACAAAAATCATCTGTCATCATCAAAATGTTTGGATCCCTTTTTGCCAATTTCTTGACTTTTGATTCCACATTCCTCTTTAGTTTGGTAAAATCATACCTCAGAGATGAACGTTTCCTGAAAACTCCCACTGTGCTTGGGATCTCGAGCTGCTGCCTTGCCAGGAAAAAAAAAAACTCCCCCACATATCAATCTGCAATCATAGAGCCTAGCGGACACTTCGGATTGCAGAAACTTTGACCTATTTTTCAATGTTGGAGTGACCAACCAATTTAGGAGCCAATTTGATTTTTTTTTTTTCATTGAGCATGTGAAATTAGATCCTCAGTTAGTTGATATCTGGAAGAGCTGGAAGATAATCATTTCATGTTGCATGTGCATCTCCTAAAAGAAGGACACCTTCTAAAAAACACTCTGAATGTTAAGTCTCGTCCGAGCAGCAGCACTTCAGCTGTGATGTAAATTCATTCTGAATTATTTGGTTAAAAAACAGGGAGGGACACTCTTTGCGGAGACACCCGCCTGTTCCCGCTAATAGAATTTTTTTTTGAGTATGTTTATCTTGCTGTTCATGTATTAATGACATTTAAATATGTTATGCCTCCGCCATAAAACATTAAGCACTCTATTGTGAGGTCAAAGAAGTGGTGGCTGTTTATAAATGAGAGCTTAATTAATTAAAGAATGCATTAGATTTTAATGGCGAATTGTTAACTCTCGCCGAAGCCTCATTAACATGTGCCCCATGGGGATTGCAGTGCCATCGTCTCACCAGCAACCTGCTGGCTGCAGGTCCCGTGGCTATTTTACGGTGCCGGAGATTGATGGTTGACAAAGCAATTAATCACACGCTCAGTGTGTGTAGCAGGTGGAGGAACGGTTGTTTCAATTGTTAACAGTGATGAGCCAATGCTGCATTTCACACCATTCCAACGAACACAGGAATGGATTTTCTGAAAGCAAAAAAAGTAGCAAAAAAAAAGAAAAAGTCGATAACTGTTTTTTTAAGGGTCAGTTCATTCCAATTGTATGGAGTTATATTCTCACTCAGTATTATAGAGTCATGCAGATCCTTTTGGTTTAGCGTTCCCAGGTTTTGAGATGTTGTTTTAAGGTGGATGAAATGTCATTTGACGCAAACATGATCATGCATTATTATGACATTTAAAAAACTAACAACGCTGTCCGTCATAATTATCGTTAACATCCATGTGTGATTTTTGTTTTTGTTTTACATTTTATTTTTTAACTGCCTTCGCATGGAGCGAGTCTGTCGCCATAATTTTTACAAAAACGTGATTTTAGAGGCAGGAACACAAGTGTCTAAAGGTTCAAAGAATATGTATCTAAACTTGATGACACAAAGTCACTTTCTACACATTTCAATTTCTATCAAATCAAATTCACTCCTCCCCCTTTCGACACATCTGCAAATCCACGGTGGATTAAACGAGTCACGCTGCTTTCAAGTTTGGTTCCATCAGTGACGCTGGCGATGTAAACACACGGGCAGACGCACATGTGATTTGACAATGACTGCAAAAAATACTGTTCTATTTTCATGAGGAATAAGGAGACATAGTTTATTTAGAACAAATGAGAAAAAACAAACGTGTGTGTCTCGTTTGCAGTGTGTGCGTGTCAGTCAGTAAAAGATGCAACGTCGAGCGCTGCTTCTCCAAAGTCCACCGCAGCTTTTCATGGGACTTTTCGGGCTGGTTGCCGTCTCCGAGCAAAGAACGTAAAAGGAGCTAAAAACACCGCGTCAGAAAACTCTGTTCCCCGAACTGATGGAGAAGCCAATGCAACAACAGAGGTTTTGTTTTGTGGCGCACACTCTAATGAAACACGGAGCTAACAACGCCATGTGGACTATCCAAAGGGCAAACAAAACAATAAAACTAACTGAAGCAAGTGTGAAACAATAATGATGTTTCACAATATCTATATATTTATCCACACGTCCAGCTGTGGACCGTTTACCTGAACTGGACCTTTGACGCACATTTGACTGCACAACCTTGCACTGTTAGCTCATGAAAAAATAAGTTAAAAATAAGGGACACATACCATACACAGTTTTTTGTGTTGCAACACTGATGCTGCGGGGAGAACCCACACAGCGGGTGCAAACATGTTAACACGAACACAACAATGCCATGTTGACTGGCCAAAAGTGCGCACAAATCCCCGCGCCACTTGAATGCCGTTGTTTAAAGCCTCTCCCTGAACCCGGCCGCTCCGAAGCCGCCATCTTCTCTCCTTTCGCTCCTAATTACCACAGCCTCTCCAGAAAGTCCTCTGTTGCTCCATCTGTCCCCTCGTGCCACTGACAGAGATGCTCTAATCACCTCGCGTAGCAGGGCTCGCATGGGGAAAAAAGACTACACAGCCACCATACTGCCTCAGATATAGAGCCGCCGCCAACGGATGCCAATACCTCGCAGGGGGGTAAGCTATAAACACTGGCCACAGCCTTGTATGGGAAATGTTCAGTGATGTGCGCCTGAAATGGATCCATCTCATGTTACAGATCTCCCCGACGCTAATGCCAAATGAGGTTTTGTATGAAGTGGATGTGACATATGCCGAGTGTGCCGGCAGTCCATCAGTAGCTCACATCAAAATGACACTCGAGGGAGGAAGGTCTGTTGTGTTTTTGTTTTGGACGGACACTGCAGGTTTACATTAAGGTACATCCTGTATGTGAGCATGAAGTATCACAGCGGGAAGGCTTGGAAAGGAATGTTTTTTTCTTCTTCTTTTTTTATGTTCAAGAATATCAGAAAAATAGCTCTAATTGAGAGCGAGAGATAGAGGGAGAGAGAAGAGCAGCTAGTAATTGAAAACAAAACTTTATTTTAAAACCCTGCATGTGTTCTAAAGCCGTGCCTCCACAGATCCATGCATTATTTAATCTTAAGCCTGTGTGCCCTGCAGCTTGATATCTCGCCCTCCTTGTATTTGATTTCCGTTATTCTCACCCAGGTTGACACCTCCCGACTTCTCGTTTTTTTTTTTTGCCTTACCCCACTCCTCAACGACTTTCATGTGTTCTCTTTCTGCGGGGCGCTGCGAGTTTTTTTTTGCCCATTCCGAAACTTTTTCCCCGAAGCAAAGAAGAGAGAAACTTTCCTGCTTCTGCCAAGAAAAGCCTTCTCATCTTGGCGGAGGAGCAGCCGAGGGAGCTCTCAAACGATGACAGCCATCGTGAAAGGGCAGATAAGCCCGTGTGGCTTTGCCTCTGATTGTATGTTCATCTCATTCTGATCCGGCCGCGATTCTAAGCCCCTGTCTCGCAGTCCTCACTCTCCCAACAGTTGATCTTCTGCATGTCATTGAAATCGTCTTATGGCTGATCCAGGAGACAGGGGGGGAAAGTGGCTGTTTGTCACCCAACTTCAGTCTTGGCAAGGAAGACAAGTTCTGCTGTATTTCTTTTCCTTTTATAATGTGACTGACTGACCAGTTAGTTTTTATCCCACTGAACAGAACAAGATGAAACACGTCGGCGACGTTGCAGAAGGATTCCAGATGAATATGTTTTGTGTTTTGTCATGTGGAGGGATCAATATTTTAGTTCCTTCAGATAATTGGCCAATAGGACGATGTGATGTCATGTCGGTAGCGAGAGCTGTTCAGTGTGTACATGGAGAAAGTCGGCATAAAAAGATTCAAATCTGGTGATCACTTCATGTAGCCCCAATCGCCCAGAATGCAACTCTGTAAGAAGCGTTGTGTTCTGTAAAGGTCATTATAGTCGAAGTTCGTTCTTTTGCTCTCGCTAAGTCGTTCCAACAACGTCTTCCCAGATCCTCTTCCAGGAAAAGAGTTGTAAACCCGTTTGATCATATGGATGACTACTGATTGATGAACGAGTCAGCAACAACCGCCAAGATGATCACATGACAAACCATGGACCAGCATTCATTATCCATTTAAAGACCTCCAATTGAAATGTGTTGTGTTGTGAAGGGTACAGCGCTCTCTGTTTTAGCTGCCATGCCTTTTCCATAAATCACACGAAAACATGAATCAAAAAGCCAACGTAGGCTGTTACCTCCAGACAAGCAAACACCTAAAGATTATTTTACAGTTTTTATTTAAGTTAATTTAAATGGCTGACTCCCGCATGTGTGGGGGGCTATGAGACACAAAATTAAATCAATCGTTACCACAAGATCAGAAAAAAAAATTGCTTTTCAGAATTGCCTTTATATCCGCCTATTCAGCCTCCAGGGGTAACATTTAATATACGGCTCCGTGTGGTACTCTTCTTTGTTTTGAATTTAATTTCAAAGCTTAATCCATACGTCCTCTTTCCTTTGTATGTCCTTTAGTAATTTTAGTTGCATTACAAATTGTTCCTGATAAATATTATTCACGTCAACAGCCACGGAAGTTGTTAATACAAATATCAAGGCAACAATTTCACCCAGTCGGTAGTCGTCAACTCCAGTTACATGAATGTAGAACATCCCATGAATACGAGACTGTGTAACTTTTACTGAACAACAGCCATTGTGTTCACTAGTCTCACAAAATAAGGGATAGTGATACCTGTCAGGGAAACAACCCATTGACCTTTGTGACATCATATAGCAGCAAATCCCTGAGAGTATTACATTATAAAGGGTCTCTTTCACTGCTCATGAATTCAACGTTTCCCTTGTGAAAGTAAGAATTTTATTTTGGCTTTTAAAAGGCACTTTTGCAAATAGCATTCTGGGGAAATGTAGGGAATCGCTCGCTGAAGTAGATTTAGCATGTTTAACAACAAAAATATACATCAATTAAATTATATATCAATGAGTCTTATTCAGTTGTCCCCCTGGGTAGACTGATGAGATCTGAACAGTGCAAGAGCATCCAAGGGTTGACTTTTATCTTCAAGGCAAGTGGAGCAAACAGGAAGCCTGGCAGCAGCTTAAAGCTCCTGAGTTGGTGCAAAGCGATACAGTAGCCCATAAAGAAAGCTGAAAGGTTGCTTTTTTCCACTTGGAAAGGCACAGCTCCTTCACCACGGCATATCAAAGCTTAATATATGATTTTACTTGACCATTTTCCATTTAAAAAAAACAAAACAGGATAGCCACCGAGCGAGTGACAGACCCGGGCGACGGCAGCACCGTCCTCACACATCCCGCACCCCCACAGGGAGGTACGTACCCTGCTTACTAGAGTGTGCAGGCCGAACAGTTCCCTTCACTTAACTTGACATTTCCAGCTGCACTGTCTGCGGCGGGTCCTGCGTGGTGTCACATCTATAGCCCCTGCAGTATGCACCGCTGAACGCCACGGGTCTTAAATGAGATCCCAACGGGAAAGCCGGGCTGCGCATGGAGGGGTGGGGGCTATTATCTTAGCCGCTAATGAACAATTGTATAATTTCTATCAAAGGCAGTCATAAGGCCTGCTCAGTCTTACGGTATCTCCTCTAAATGCTGTCATGATAAAGGGACTGTTAAAAAGAAGCGGGCTGGTGGAGGAGGTGGGGTGGGAGGAGGGGCTTGGAGCTGTCAAGAGGGGCCACTGTGGTCAGGAGAAGCGTAAGAAAGGAAAGTCTCTTCGCCTTTATCTGCCATTTCCTGCTCTCTTCCTGGCTACATTAATAATCTGTAAGAGCAGACAATCACGCGCGGTTGCGAGAGATAAAACACTGACAAAATATCAACTTCCTGCTACGAAAAAAAACTCAAAGCCGTTATTAGAATATCAGGCACAGGCGGTAATTAATTTCAACTTTAATTACTTCCACTGTTCCTGTAGATTGGATCACAGGTTTGAGATGGGTTATTAAAACAACTAGGGAAATCTGCGATATAAAAAAAAAGAAGAAAATGTTAATTTCTCCAACCCCGTCTCTTAACCTGCTTGTTGAGTGATGCAATTACATCTTTGTGGTGCAGACAAGGGTTGATACGATGTAGATGAAAAAGAAACCCCGATCGTTTCGGCTGGAAGCTGAGAGAGTTTCTACATCCAACACTTCTAAATGCCGATGGTATCGTCTGATCACGAGGGTTACAATGACCTCATGTTTTCTATCTATGTCAATGGCAGACAATAAAACTGGAGTAATCCACAGGATCTTCAGGGGAGATAAAGCAGTGACCCTGAAGATAACAACAATGTATCAGTAATGCAATATGGGCCCTACAGTAGAAGCAAGAAAGTCTATTATTCTGTTTGTTGTTTTTAGAAGAATTTAATGCATTAGTAAAGCCGGCTTCATCTGTCCTGGCAGGACTCAGCCAATATTCATTTGAAGGTTGTTTTTTTATTTCTCCAAATAGCATTCAGTGACTTTATTATAACACTTTATTCCTTTAATTATTATAGTTACTTTTTTGCTTCTTCATTAAAAGAAGGATGCATCACTTATAACATGTATAGATGTCAGGCGGCAACCATAAAACATAGACACACTTGTTGCCAGTCCGGCATTGTCAATCCTATGAAAAATATGGCGCTGCGGGAAAAAAATGTAAAGTAAAGAAGCGAAAGTCTCAAGTTGACCAAACACAAACCTGTCTCTGTAAAATCTTACGTTTACATCCTGATTACTTTTGGTGACAAACATCATTGCTGCCTGTATGTTCAGAGGCAGTGTTGTTGTTTTTAAGTGAATGATGTGCTGGGTTTGTGTGCCACAACGGGCAATGTATCGTCATGGGAAGATTCCTATAGCTGAAGAAAAGTTAAATGTTATTTTTATGCCACCTGTCATAAAGGGAAGGAAGATGTAGTCAATGGGTCCAACATCCAGCAATCCTTTCGCCAGGATCCCCCTGTCCACTCCCCATGTGAAACAAGAAGCCAACGTTGATGTTTTTCTCACATAACTTTGTCAAATAACTCACAATAACCTCACAAAGTAGTTTTGTTGCCTGAACCTAACTCATTATTTTACAATCTATTCCCTAAACTCACTGAGTTTCCTGTTAAGACAAAAGTTTATTTCGAAAAAACTTGTGTTGCAGGCTTTCGCAGGAAAACGCAAGAAAACTGAGAATGACCTTTTCTTAAGATATCATACCAACTGTTAGGTTGAATAAATATGTCTCAAGTCACTGCAGACTTGTTGTGTATTAAACCAGACCCGGATCTTTCCCTAACCTTAACCAACACTGTTAATAATTCTGTAATCGCGACAAGTAGATAATGTATTGCCATTTTGTCAGGAAACAAATTAAATACTTTTTACATTTTTGCAGCTTTCCAGATACGTTAATTGACCACATTATCTCATTATGTTAAAAGAAAACTTAATCTTGGTGGCTTTACATGTATTATGCTGTTATATAGTTGGACATAAACCGAATATTTTCCTGGAGACATGCTTTCCATCACTGCTTGGAACAGTTTATCCTTCACTGTCACTTTTAAATCCCATTTTAAAATCCTTTGAAAAACTGTATTTCAGCTCCCTTGATTCTTAATATGTTATGTCCTGTTATTTAACCATATATTTTTATTTTGGTTGCTAAATTGTGTTTCTGTTTTACATTTTTTTTATAAAGCACTTTCTTCAAAGGTTCTAAACGTTTGCACCAAACCATACACAGTGAATAATGGAGTCACAAGAGCCACATTTCATACACAGATTAGGAGAACATGGACTCAAAATTGATCTCATGCATAGATTCATTAATGTATAATTTTTATTCTCATTCCACACGGTGTGATTCCACATTATATAAACCATATCTTTAAAGATGAGGGATAAAGGGGCAGTAAACAGCGAGCGCACCGCCAACAAGACAGTGATCTTGCGACAGCTCCACAACAGCTTCAGTTCCATCACGACCGCAATTCCACTTGTTCTTCTCCTTGCTGTGATACTCTGGCATGCATTCAGCGATATGTTTAAATGTCCTTCTAATGGAGCATTCATGGTGTCATAAAGGGGCCATTCAGGAGCAATCCTCATATGTATCAGCACAACTGCATGACTTATGTGCACAGCCGATATGAGCGTGATGAGGCCTTGATTTCTATGCAGTAAATAGGACGCCGCACTCAGCCATGTGCCTTAAATCCCAGCCAGGCAGCCCCGGCCTTGTTCTAATAGGACGACTCCATATCGCTTGATTCAATGCACACTTTTCTTCATCAATCAAAATAACATCAGACGCCCTTTTCATACTTTGCAACCTATATGCAAATAATCTGCTCCGAATGGTCATATCATACGAGCAGACGGCGTATACTCGCCGGATTATAGAGGGGGGAAAAAATGCATTGCAGATATGCCATTTCAAATTAAACGCGCAGCCTTTCTCTGCTATCTGTCTTTAGATAGTCTAATTAATTTACTCCAACTATAAATAAATATTTAGCTCCTTCCTAGCGCAGCACACAGGGCCTGTGCTGATTTGGTGCATCGAGTCTTCATTATACAGTAGTGCTAAGGGGTACATGGGAACGGCTAATCTTCAAAATCCCTGCCACACAATAAACAGAGTGACAGAAAGGAAGGATGTATGAGATAAGTCGCCAGTAATGAAACTGGATGCCAAAAGAAGGGGACAGTATGTAATGAAGAGAGAGCAGAGGGGACTGTTTAAAATAAGTTCAAGAACAAAGATAAAGCCCAAGGATGATGTTATCTGCAGGTTTGTAGAAAGCATTTCAGCTACAGAATGGTCACAATCACTTAATCAGCCTGACTCCACCCAGCACCGTCCCTGTCTTCCATCATATGCGATTTCCCCCCATGCCAAACAGTCAATTTTCACCGTGTGTGTGTGTGTGTGAGCGTGCGTGTGTGTGGGCGACGTCCGACTAAAAGGGTTACGGAAAGCACTGATGGCTCTGTCATAGCGGAGGGTGGCCTTGCATTATCAAAGCCTAGCACTTCTGTCAGTGTGGTGTGTGAGTCTTGCTGAGAGGGCGGACGATTAGAAACATGAAACAATGCATGGTGGGAGGGAAGGATTTCCAAATGTTTGTTCGTGGTCATGAGTGGTTCAAACTAAAACTGGTGCATTCGCGTCAAGTGTTAAGTACAATCTTGAGGTACATAATGTTACTTTGTACCACTACTCCATTCATTTCCATAAGGAAACAGGACGAGATGTTCATATAGGAAGCGTTCTGGTTTCTGTTTGAGGCGGAACACACTGGCCAAAAGGCATTCTGGGAACCCATCAGCTGTTGCCGAAGGATGATTTGACATTTTGTTGTCAGACTGATGGCCAACGGGCTAGGAGATTACTGCTTCACTACATTTCAAAGGCAAATGTTGTACATTTTAACAGATTATATGTTGACAGCTGGAGTTACATGTTAACTTGGTGTTTAAGAAGTTACACACAAAAGAAGCTTATAAAATTGTTAAGAGTAATTAACAGTCTAAAAAAGTTTTTGTTTTTATAAATGTGTCTCCCCTGTGACCTAAACATTTTGCTCATGATGGCTTTGTGTTATTAGGGTTTCAGTCCAACCCAAAGGATTAATCTTACAATTTTACAGCACAAACGGGAAAGGAAAATATTCATTTATGATTCATAACATTTATTTTATTTCATACTTGAAGTACACGACTGCCAGAACCTGATATCATATTCCTTGGGTAAACTTATATAATGTGAGATAGCACTCATATGGACAGTTTTGTCTTTGTTTAAGTACATTTAGCTGGTGATACTCCTGTATTTCTACCTGAGGAAAACTGACCTGTACTTATAAACTGAGTATTTGTAGTGGCTTTTTCACCACCTCAAGTAAGTATAAGTTCAGATTTTAGTCTTCACGACAAACAAAGAATGCTGTAATATATTGATCTTCTCAAGGTGTCAGACATAAAGTAACTAATGCTGATAAAACAGTTACACATATTATCTATTCGGTGACTGAGCTCTCTCTAAACTTCCTCCCCATTCACTGTGATCCACCGCTGTACAGTACAGCACCGTCTCCCCAACAAGCTTATTTCCAAAAGCTGCCGAAGCTCTACTCAAATCCTCTAGATCCCGGTCCCTGCTGGGGCCAGACAGCCGGCCAAACTGAGATCCTCAGACAAAGACTGGCCCCAAACTCCTCTTGATTTGGACGGGCACCCGGCTGCCGTGCTCTGCAAACACCATAACACCATCTCTGCGCTCATTTGCGAGGCCTTTAGCTGTTCATGAGTTTGCGATTAGCAGCGCTTTGGTTTGATGGCAGCTCACCAGTTGTAAAAGTCGGCGTGGACAGTGGCCCCCCCTCTGAGAGAGGCTGGTAACTTGGCCTCTAATGCGCCGACCCCACATGTACCAGGCAGGGCCCAGCCCCGGCTGAGGGGCCGGGCTCCAGCAACGCCGCTCAGCGAGCAGTTTGAAAGATAATGACACCACAGACTGCACAAATGTTGAAAACCCATGTAAATATAGCGCCAGAATGGAAGATAAGACTGCAGGCATCCATCGCTGCTACCTGCCTTGTTGTGTGCGATCATGGCTCACTGTAAAAATCACTTTCACATGGCAGTTCAGAACGGTTTCCAGACCCGCTCTCAAGCTGTTCCGTTTCCCTTTTGTGAAAATAGTCCCCTGTTCTGAGTTGACCTTGATTCTGCAGGGTATCATTCATCAATGTTTGCGGATTTGTTTCAGCGCAGAGAATCACGGAAGGTGTAGTGGTGACTTCCAAGGCTGCTTAGTTTGCTTGGTTTGCTTGTCTTAGTTTTGACTTGTTTTCTACTTAAATGGGACATGTCATGCTTGTTTTCTGTCCATCTTAACATATATGTTTCATCTAAGCCCGCCTCTCGAAAAAGCAGTCTGCTCAGATTTGTCAGCGTTTTCTGGTGATCCATACCTGCGCTGTTGCAGTCCTCACAGTGTCACTGGAACCGGGGAACCACTGTGTGTGTGTGTGTGTGTGTGTGTGTGTGTGTGTGTGTGTGTGTGTGTGTGTGTGTGTCAACTACACAGAGTTATCAACACTTCTGTTGGTGACTGTACAACTGGGACAAAAAGGCACAGTTTCTGAATATGGACTGTGAATTTAGCGTTTTGATAATTCCACAGTATTTATACATCAACTCAACCGTCTTTTTTTATAATCAAAAGAGGCATATCACTTTCTACAATACGGTACTTTTTAAATCAATCTAACTTTCTTGTGAATTAGCTCAACTAATCAGCTCGACTACTCTGTTGCCGACTCTACAGACTATTCCTACAAGCACGACGCTCTGCTAAATGATTCAACTCTGTTCAAAGATTGTTTCAGTCCACAAATTGAAACACACATGTCACAAATTATAAAAGTACATACCTGCATTCTGACACACAAGGAAAGAATAATACCAAACGTAAACATTCATTTAGCATAATAACTCAGTAGTATTCAAAATATATATGAAAGCGCATTCCATGAATATGATGATGTCAAAAATATTGTCAGTGTCACATGTACAAAATACAAACATGTGCTAAACTGGCTCTCACAGAAGTTAATTCACATGCTGGGACTAAAAGGAAACTCATTTTTAAAGGCTAATTATTCATTATGCTCGTATTGCAACACTTTATTGGGGCCAACATGGAACACATTAGGATAATTATAATAGAATATTAGTATAATATAATGTAAATAATATAGTGTCGTGCTCAAATGATCAAACATGCTAAGTCTGTGGGAAAGAAAGTCTGCATGTCATACTGCCAATTAAGTGTTGCAAAAGATTTTTAAGAACCATAAAATGGACTTTGCTTTTTTTAGTTTTCAGTTAGTTATAGTATAGTCATAATTGAAAATAAATTGTAATGTTTGAAAATTAAAGCCCCACTCCAACAGATGCTTAACGTAGTTGTTCTTTTAAATAACAGATGAATTAAAATATGCATCTACATCCTGTACTGTGCATGTATCTATCTATAGACACATGTACACACACACACACACACACACACACACACACACACACACACACACACACACACACACACACACACACACAGACACACAGTTGTGTTTTCATGACTTTTGTGATCAAAAATACATTATGTATGTTACAATCAGTTGCCATGTGAAGTTTGGATTATGTACATTGCCCATGGTTTTTGATTTTTTTAAGCATCAATTAGTTGGAAATGGAAAAGGTTCACATGTTTCAGTATGGAACTGTATATGTCGTCCTACAATGAGTGTAGAAACGGTTACAGTGTTTTTATACAGAGGTTGTTCGTCTCTGCGTCTTTGTCCATCCGCCTCTTCGTCCGTCTGTCTGTCTGTCCTATTCTCACATATAAAAATGTATTTTGGCAGTAACTCAATTATTGTAATGCTTATTATGCCAATTTCAATATCTGATAGGATACAATGGTAAAGTGAAGACATTTTGAACAGACATGGAATAAACTGCTGCATCTGTCCTGACTGTCATCACACAATTTGTCTCTCCAGATATCAGTTGCTTGAAATGACTGAAGTTAGAGCAGTACCACAACAGACAGGAGCAGTAGTTTGCATCCACTGGCCGAATCTTGAATCAGCTGGAATCACATCTTACATTTATGTAATTTCTCAACCATTCAAAGCAGCTGAGTCTTGTGCATCTTTTACTGCAGAAAGGGTGTTTTACTGGTGAAAGAGATCATCAAAGTGTTGGACAGAGAGAGTGTGGGGTAGAACTCGCAGAAGGCTGATGGTTGCTGTAACGGCGACAAAGACAAAGACACTTCAGAGTTCACTGGCTGGACAAACGGTTACTGTCTCTGCTTAGCAGGCCAGAGCAGAGCATACGACTGTCCATTATGGTGTTTACGGCTAGTTAACAGCTCCTGGACTCAGTCCGTCAGGCTTTGAGGGAGGGGATTGAAGGCCTCCGCCGTCCACAGACGCAGACTTCAGACTGTGTGTGTGTGTGCGCGCCATGAAGCTGGGACCCTCAGAAGCACCAGCTCCAGTAGGGACGCTGTCCACAATTAGAGTCCACATGCGCTGCGCTGCTAGCCACAAAGAAAACACATTCAGGGGCTGCACGGCAATGAGCTTAGCTCCTATTGGGTCATCAAATATGTTATTAGGGTTTGTAGGATTTGTTGAAAACGATGCGCCAGTGCACATTTCTGTACCGTGATGTTCCACAGAAATACTCTACACATAGCATGCTATGTGCTATTAGGGATCCAAATCCCTCGTTTATTCGGCAGCTTGGGGAAAAAGAAGAGGTCTGCTGATTGTGTGAATGCCGCCTGATAGATCTTCAGAGCATGGGCCCAGTGGAATGTCTCCCCTCCTCTGTTTAAACAAAGCCTCAGATAAGATTTAAGGAGAATCCTTAAGGTGATCCAGCTGCCCTCCTCCAAGCTGCAGCAGGCACGGAGCCATAATGAAGACTGAGGGAAAAAGGGCTCAGAGACCCACCTCCAGAAGGCAGGGCTGCAGATGAATACATTCCCTCTCTCGTTTCCTTTACAGCTTATCCACTCCAGAAAAGAGAGAGAGACAGTCAAAGAGAGATGAGAGGAAGAGGGATGACTCTGTTTTAGTTTTGTCACACTCCTTACTATCGTCCTCCTGGTTTGTTTTGGGGGAAGCTGCTGTTGTCCGTCCGTTTAATCACGACGCCCCTGTCATATCGCTGGCTTTTTTTTTCTGTTTTGGATTTACATGTGAATTACTCGGGAGAGCAAATCATTTATGTGTCACATCCATTCCTTACAGCGCATTTCAATGATTACTCTGTGTTTTTGAGTTTTCTCAATTATTCCACGTCCCCTTCTCCTCCCCCACACCCCCCCACACCCGCCCGTTTCTCACTGTGGGCAAGAAAATGCATTTTGCCTTTTAATTGCACACAAAACTCAAAACTGAAAGAAAAAAAAGTCAACTGCCCAATTGCATGAAGAAAAAAAAGAAAAGCGGAGCATGCATATGAATGCATTTTTGACATACACGCGATTACATTACATCAAAAGGATGTTTAACATTTTGTCACATTGCGCTGTAATTAATGCAAAACATATTTGTAAGAACAACACGGGTGGGGGGGACGGGGGACATATGAAATCATCATTCTACCCGATGCTGCATGTTGCTCGGGATAATCCAGAGTGAGTGAGGGGGGGGGGGGCGAGAGGGAGGAAATAATTAGCAGAGAGAAGCGATTGCACTAATGAGAGGAGAATTTGACTAGGATACTTTTCTTGACCCCCAAGTGTTCCTTGGCTGTCCAAGAAAAAAAAAGAGGTAAAAAAAAAGGCTGATTTATAATTATACTCTGCAATGCACCATGAAATTGTTATTGTGGAATACCTTTTTGAAAATGTTATCAAACAATTACTTTAATTTTTTCCCCCTGGAAACTGTTGCACATGTCTACCAAAATGAGATGGTGGAAGCTGAGTCTCCTGCCTGTCATCCACTGCTGTTCATGCAGATGAGCTGGGTATTTGTGTGTGTGTGTGTGTGTGTGTGTGTGTGTGTGTGTGTGTGTGTGTTTCTTCCTCCCTTCCCCAGAGTCTCTGTTCCGAGGGATGCTGTGGCAAATAAAATAATACTCTGATAAAACTGAAATATTTTATGACAGAATGATAATCATTGCAAGCATACGTGCCACTGATATGGGACTGTTGCGGTTGGGGTAGGAGAGGAAATAATCCTTTTTGTGGGCTTTAAAAAATGAATCTCAGTTGAATCACATCAGAGGAAAAAAAAAATAAAACAACTCAAAGACAGTTCCAAGATGAGCCAACTCCAGGAGAAAATGACCTCCTCGTTTTGGTGATAAAGTTCTAGCCAAAATATGATATCAGCCTGCGACGTGACTCATTAGAAATGTGTGTATGGCGCGGAGGCAGCTCTCCCTATCTGCCAGTGCCTGGCTCGCCGACTGATAAGAAGCAAATGCAAATGTCCTGATAAGAACTGAATGCAAATATTTATGATATGATATTCCCTGGGAATTATGTGCGGATAAAACAAAGTGTTATTTCCTTGTAATTCTTTCAGGTTTGCCAAAATGTCCTTTTTTTTCTTCAGAATTTGCATTTCTTCAAAATTGATTGGGCCTGCGTATTATGTTAAGCTATTTGTTTGCTGAGGATGGTAATTAGTTACTGTAATTACAGCGATGACAGTTGCTAAATTGTTTTTAAAGCATTACAGTGTGTCTGTGCCAGAAGATTGCAGTACTTATTTTAGGATTTAAGCATTTGCTGGAAACACTCCAACTCTAAGGCCAAAGTGGGAATTTTTTTTGAACTACAAAGCAGCCATTTTCTAAGCAAAGACATTTTTTTTTTTTGAAAATGTCTGTTAATTTGCACTAATTGCTGGTTTGACTGCGTTGTGCGGTTTCTTCTCCGATCAGGGACTTGTTACTGATAGGATGTCTTGGGGGATCAAAATGGGCTTGAAATAGTTTTTAATACAAGTGTTTGTTAGCTTTGTACGCTCATTGGAGTCGCACTTTTAATGTTCTCTGTCACCCAAGAAACAAATTGTTGTTGAAGGCACATTTGTAATTGTGGTTTCTCAGTGTAGCCTATACAGGCTTTCAAGTTTAGTCAACATTAATTAGCGGACGGAGACAGTTGGGTGTTTTTGAGGGCGTTTCATGTACGGTGGCGTAAACAGCCAACGTCTGAATCACACGGATCAGGATAGCACGAGCTGCATGTGCACATTTCTAATGTGGCGAAACAAAAGCAAATCAGGGCATACTCCACACCATAATGATAAATAATAACGTGATATGTTTCGGTCCAATCAGAGTCTTACTTGTACGCATTTGCAGCACCACAACAGTTGTAGGGCAGCAACTAACCGCATTTACATTTACAAAATGAAATCAAGGAATTTTAGTTTGTCAAAAAATGACTAAAACAACTAATTAATGCAAATTAATTTTCTGTTGATTGTCTAATTGATTGTTCAACTAATTGTTTCGGCTCTAAACCACTCTATCATAGTGGAGAAGATTTTGCTGGAATAAATTAGGATTCCAACCTCTCTGACCATTCCTAATATTTTAATTGACATTGATGCAACAAACTTAGACATTGAGGTAATTACTGTGTGTCTCTGGAGCATGGACGACCATTGATCCCACCGTTTTGCAAACGCAACGTACCCCCGGTCCCTCTTCTGGAGGACCCCCGTGGGCAACAAGCCTAGTTTCCTTCTCAAGCATTATGCCACAAGTGCATAATTGGATTTGCTATTAACATAATCGGACAGCGTGTGTGTTGACTTGGATATTCCCCCATGAGCTGCATTGCATCTTCTATAAACATAGGAGATGTTGAATGTCCATCCTAGTCCCTGGAGCTGGCCTTTTGTTTCTCTAATTTCAGCCCGACTGTAGCGGGAGGTTGTATACCTACACCGGCTTAAAGTAGGGGAAAACTATTTCACAACATTTTCTACAGCAGGGTCATGGCCTCGAGTAAAGACACCTTGTGTATCACTGTAACCGCCTATAGAATGAATGGGCTGCGACGCAAATTGTTGAAAAAGAAACACTAAAATGTGTAAACGAAGCAAACATAATACTATAAATAGTTGCCTTGTACAATTTATAGCCTTGGATGGTTGAAAGAAAAATCCAGCACCTCATTGCAAAGGTAAGAAACGCACAAAGGAGGCGTTCGACCATGAGCAACGAGGTTCAGCGGCAGCACGAGGACTCTGTTTCTTATTTCTTGTAGCAAAACGAAAAACTACCTAAGAGATACAGATTTAAGAGGCGCATATAACAATATAGCGAGGAAGGGGGGCGGTGTAGATAGAAGCATGCAAGTCAAGCAGAAGCACAAGTGAACATGTGTGGCTCTGTCTGTGAAAATTGCTCGCTATCCAAGCAGAAATGTGGCCTTGGTTTGTGGGGTGAATTCCCATGTTGTGTTTCTGTTGCATAAATATACCCAGCACCCCACAAACCCAGCTCTGACACACACACACACACACACACACACACACACACACACACACACACACACACACACACACACACACAGCATCCATATTAGATGCACCCGCTAGTTACTTCTTAATTAACACCTACTGCAGCCATAATAATAGAATCGCTTTCCCCCCCTTTCTGAAATCCCTTTGAAATTACGCAGGATTAAGGAAAGTTGGTTGCTAAATTGGTGTGTGCATCTGTAATTTAATTGCATCTGAGGCCATTAATTAATAAGGTGCCTCCTTTAATAGTTAATGTATAATTGCTATTAATTAACAGCCCGTCTTGATAAAGTGTCACCAAAATCAAACAAAAACAATTAGCTTTTTGAGGTAAGTGTCTTTTAAAAGCCTCATTATTAGCACTGGAGGTAATATACAGTAGTTAGAATGATAAAGAAGCCTGCGTAGATTTTAATTTGGATGGGGAAAGAGCTGGGGGGGGGGAGAAAAAACCCACAGTTGACATCCATAAGGGAATTACCATGCCGTAATTAAGGGATAAGCTCATTGTAACATGATAAATAATGCAGTGAATCTGTCCCCTCCAGTTAGGTTGTCTCCTCTTTTTACGAGGATGGACTTTAATTCCATGTCTTGTGTTGTACTGGAGCATATTTAGGTCCATTTAGCGTCTCATCAGTGTGGGGAAGATGGAATGTGGGACGACTAGCTTTTAAGACACGTGTACTTTTCGGACTTGGTTTTGGGCATTTGAAGACACGTGTTGCTTGTGAATCTCCGCTCCTCTCGCTTCTTGATAAAACGCAGACATTTGAATGCCCCGTGTTTGGGGTCTCCCTTGATGGCGGCATCACATGGAGTAAACAGAACAAGTAATAACAGAAAACAGGTACAAGCGTGACTAATCGTTCACATACTCGTCTCGACTAGCAAGGGTTCGTGTTTGAGCCAACGTCGCTTCGAGGCGCTCTCTAGCCAGAAATAGCACCAAAACAATACATTTGCTTCGCTAATCTTATCTGGTATAAATCAGTAGGTTGTAGTTTTCAGTCGGGATTTAGGAGCGGGGCGGTTACCGGCGTAAAATGAATTGGGTGCCAGGCAGAGAAGCATACACACACTTCTTAAGCACGGAACTTTAAACAAACCCGACTGTTATTTGCCGTGCCATATTACCACGAATACAAATGACGGCGTGACCTCAATTTTCTGCACTGTGTGAGAGTGCTGAGGAAACCGACGGTTTTAAGTGCTGTTCCATCCCAAACTGCTTGTTTGGTCTCAGTTTCACTCCTATCACAAAGTCAACAATCACGCTGTTCAGTATTGAATTGGTAGGAATAATATTCAGGGTCCCTGCTCACGGGCAACTATTATAACAACCCTGCAATACGGTTTGTGGATATACATCCCCAAACATACAAGTTGAGCCTGTTTTAGCCTCTATCTAATGAGGCCTCGGCAATTGAAAAGAACCGTCCATGTAGCAAACTGTTAGCCTAAGAAGTCCCTTTCACCTCTGTTCACTGTGGAGAAAGCAGCTCCAATCCACTCGCTGAACAATTACAGCTTATTAGCTACATGTCAGTCAGACCTTTTTGGTGCCGATACATCTTCATTTATTTCCTCTCTACGTTTATCCTCCCTGTGCTCGCCCGGCCCCTCTCTCCTCTCCCCAGACAGGCGGGGATGTGCAGGGGAGTCCGCAGGGAGCCGAGGAATATTTCACTCCGCCAGCGAGGCACCCGGTGGGAATAGGGGTTGAAACTGTGCGAGTGTGTATCTCATTAGTTCAGTTATGTAATTTGGAGCACTGATAATCCTCCAGGACTGCCACGTCGCGCACCTCAGAAACAAGAGTCGGAGTCGTCAACATGCAGCCAAGTAAAGACTAAGCTGCTAATTGCTGGGTGTGCTAATGCGACTGGTAATGTGAGCCATAGTCCTCTGCGGTATTGAGGGTAAACACGTGGTGCTTTGGGTGAATGAAATTCAGGTCCAGGTAATCAATTCTGGAAGTAAGAGACGCAAAGATTTGCAAGAAATGCAAATGTGTGTGACATAATTTAGCATGTGTAATCAGAGGATCATACATGTAAACTGTAGTTTAGGAACTGTAAACAACTCGGGAGTTGATGGAGACCAGAGCGTCAGATTGTTCATTTTTTGGGGAACTGTTGACTTTGAGTTCCGACGCTGAACTCGTCAAGCGCTGATTTTTTAAGACCAAATTACAAACCACATTAAGTATGTCCAGTATGAGAACACATCTGACACGGAAAATCTACTGTTGTGTGCTAACTGTGTTTAAGGGCTGGACAATGTCCTGACCTGATACTACAGATATTGAGTTCAATGAGTAAACAGTTTAAAAGGGACAGTTCACCTAAAAACGGGGGTCACTAAAAGGCGGACTGCAGTCCGGGTCTGGAACCCAGTTTCATAGCTGGATTTAAAACTGATAGATAATTGACTAATTATGACATAACTGACATAACTCCGAGCCTTCACTCGTTCAGTCAATCAAATATGTGTATTCTAAAAAGTATTGCTCTTGACTCGCGTAAGATTAGGGATGGGGATTGAGAGCCAACAGGAGAAGTACGTGAGTCAAAGAACTTATTTCACATGACATTTTCCAAAAAGAGAAACGTGACCAGCGAGAACTTTTAACCAAGAATGGACGGACAACTGATATGTTCAATGTTCTCACAGGCAGTTTAAATCCAGTGTGTCTCATGTGTTCAGAGACTGGGGATTTTTAAAAGGAGCAGTGTGAAGCGTCACTACGAGACAAAGCACACATCTTTTGAGCAAACGTACCGACTCACATCTAATATGAAGGCATTGAAAAATACACCTCAGAGCCCAATATGATCAGAACCCTTACCCATTCATTCACTGTCCAACAATAATGTTAAAAGAGAGGAGAATAGAGCTGAAACAAGCGGTTTCAATAACCAGAAATTTCTCTTTTTAGAAGACGAGAAGCATTAAATATCGTGTCTTTTTTTGGGTAACAACCCCTCACACCTGAATGAACGCAATTTAAAGCTGCAGGACAAATCTGTTCAGGTATTTTTTTTCAAGATGATGCACTTTTATTTTTTTTTCAAGCTTTTTGTTTTTTTGTGTTTTATTTTTTAATCTAGTCTTTTAATCCAGTACATTTTACTTGAAATGAGAGAAGATAAATTATTTAGCATTCGAGTATGCTCAATTCCATTCCATTATCCGAACCACTGATCCTATTCAGGGTGTTCGGGCCGCTGGAGTCGATCCCAGCTGACATCGGCACTTTATTACAGGGCACATATAGAGACAACCATTCACGCTCACATTGAGACCTACGGGCAATTTAGAGTCTTCAATTAACCCGAGCTGCGTGTCTTTAAACTGTAGGGGGAAGCCAGAGAACCCTGAGAGAACCCGCGCCATGGGGAGAACGCGCAAACGCCACGCGGATGGACCGGCCAAGCTCGGCCCATCTTGCTGTGAGATGACAGTGCTAGCCACTACACCACAGTGTATTTATTCAAGTATGTCTTTTTTAAAATAATTTGTTGAGTTCAATTTGAAAACTGACAATAAATATAGTTGAGATATTATTTAAATGAACTTTCTATCAGTCAGTAGTTAACTACAAACAGACATTGATACAGCCTCTAGGCTGCTTCAATATGGGACTAAATCCTTCAGACATTATTGTGATGTTCTGGACCATTAGGATGGAGAAATAATTGAATACCCCTGACCTAAAATCCAAACATATTTTCCCTTTTACATGAAGTGCTATTCATCAATCTAGATTGTTTAAGTGTACGATGTTGAGCATTGCGGATAAATGTCTTTTCTTTCCAGAAATCATAACCTGGTTAATCAGATAATCCACAGACCTTGTTGTGAGCAGTTGCATGTCAGAAGTATAACTTAGAACCAAAGGCCTTTCACTTATAACATTTTTCAAATGTACCTTTTTTGTGCGCTTTGAACGCCACAAGTCAAGTGTCATTATAATGGATGGAAGACAGACTTCTTCACAGCCAATATTTAAACGAGGCAACTCGCACCGCAAACAAACTGGATTGATAAGTCTGCACTACAGGGAAAAGGACTAATGGTAAATGGTCCTGTACTTGTAGAGCACTTTTCTAGTCTTCTGACCACTCAAAGCACTTTAACAATACATGACATCACTCACCCACTGATGGGAGGAGCCACCATGCAAGATGCGGGAGCAATTTAGGGTTAAGTGTCTTGCTCAAGGACACACTGACATGGACTAGTGGCACCGGGGTTCGAACTACCGACCCTCTGATTGAAAGACGAGCCTACGCATCACTGAGCCACAGTTGCCCTAATGCAATGTATTTTTGACTTTTCAACGAGCTGTCTATTTAAGCCCTTTCCTGCCCTTCATACACCCACAATTATTTTAGCTGATTCGTCTTCCTCTCATGACTGTGTGGAGGGGCACAAACTGTGCTTGATTGACATCTCCTTGATTCTTCTTTTAGTTATTGTTGCAACTCGGTGTGGGGCAGGTTACACTCTTATGATTCTTTTTTTTAAGTGTATATATTTTGGTGACCTCATCAAACTCCCATTATAGCTCCATCCGAGTTCACCATGAGCAGGGCGACGTCTAATCAGCCCAAATTGAAAACACCTGAGTGGGTGTGCAAGGCCTTTAAATAAAAAGTATAGTCAATGAACTTTGAACCTGGCCAGCTAATCAGTGAGTTATGGACAGCTGGAGCGGCGGGTGAGTGCAATTAGCTAGCTGGTGGGACGGATGCGCAAGCGGAGGAACCCTGCACAAATCATACTCACAACGTTTTATCCAAAACCTAAGGCCTGGACCACTGTGAGAAGAATTTATGTGATAGAAACATCCTTTAAATAATTTAAGGTTAATTTTTGTTTGTAGAAAAACAAGACCACCGCAGTTAAAATTGGTAGCCGTCAGCCCATTTGTTTCAAGGTGTAGCAAATTGGTGAAGCACATTCTACAATGTTTGACAAGAGAAAAAACTAAAAGTCCACAAAATGGTGTTGTTCAGAATATACAACTCATACATGGAAACGTGAAAAGTGTTGATGTTATTAGGATTTCCGAGTTGGATGAACTGGCTCATATAAACATGTGCACATAGGCTAGCTATTTAAAGCAGGGAGTTAGGAGTTTTGTTCCAAAACATTTGACTGGTTTTGATTCATTCCCATGGACCGAACCAGCTTAAAAAGTCCAACAAATACATATATGATGGTCATTTTGAAGGTGAGGCAGTTCAAATGGTATTTATTGCAGCTTCAAGCTGCAGCTCGGATAAATCACTATGGCAAGGGACGGTTTACTGGCTGAGTGGGCGAAGTCTTCAACACTTGACCCTCTTCTTGGGATCACCGCGGGGCCTCGGCCTCAACCCAACCTGGAGCAGGGAAAGAGGAAGGGCAGAAAAAGGTGTCAGTATCATGTAGTGTGACATGCCATGTCCAATAACAACGAACAACATAACATCATTTAACCTTTACAACACTTGTATTGATCCATCTGCTTGTTATCACGCCGCGATCACAGCTCGGGGCTCGGCTCAGCTCAGCTTCAGGGGGCTGTTTGAATCCACTCGCCGATATTACCGGTAGACAAAGAGATCCAGGCCTTCTGTTTTTTTTTTCAACCCTGTCCTTGGATCATCCTTTTCCCCAGCCCACTTTGTCTGTGGAACAGTGGGAAGATGTGTCACTGGCTGTTTCCTTGCGATGACTAAATATACAATGGTTGGTATGAGATATAATCTTGGCACAGTGGAGTAAAATGATTAAGAAAAAACGCCCACACAATCCCCTTGGTGATTTTCCAATGATGCAATGAGAGTCTTGGTACTCATTTTGAACATGTAAACAATGTGTTTTTTTCTTCTTCTTTTTCTGGGAAAATATGATTCACAATAACTTAATCAAGTGTTTTTAATTCATTATTTTCTCTTCCCATAATAGATGCAGCATCAAAGCGCATATTAATGGCCGCTCTCTTCACCTGTAAAAAAATATAAAATGCACCTTGGATTTAAGTCGAGCAAGTTGAATACTTTAAAGAAGTACAAAATCATGATACAAGCTACAGTTAAGAAAGTTGACTCCCTCCCTTAGGAGACATGCACCCAGATGGATTCACATACACCCAGATGGCCCGAGTTGACAGTCTGTTCTATCTAAAGCTGTTGCTCAACATTTCACCTTATTGGGTATATCTTTCACTTTTAGACTCAGAAATCTGTGGTCTACACCACATGAATGAATGCTTTGTTTATGCTCATGTTCAAAGTTGTGTATTCATGACTGTAATCTTAAAGGAAAGATCGAAGATAATTGGTCATGATAGGAACAGTGACTTTACTATCATGAGAAAAACAATATTGTCTTATGATGACAGTTTACTTTTTGCTAAATCCCTTCCCCCCCATCCCGATGCTCTAATGTAATTTGCAATTGTTTGCATCTACTGCAAACTACTTGTGACTCGTTATTGCGCTAGCTCACACACCATCTGCATAAGTAAGCTAGCATAACTTCTTATAATGTTGAAAGATTTCAAATGTGTTTGGAATAAAATAAAACACCATATAAAATGTGATAATGATGTATAGTATCACTAAAAAGTCATAGTATGTCAAGAAGTCATAATAGGTCAGCTGGAAACATTTAAAAGTTCATGGCGCTAACGTTATTGATCTGTCAATTCAGGTGACAAAATGGATGGTCACCAGCAACTGTGGAAATGGGGAGCTTTGTCTGACTGTCTGAAATCAAGGATTTATTGTTTTTCAAATGAGTGCTTCAAGTGGTAAACTTGCCACCATTATTGTAAACTGCATACTGAAGGGGACCTGTGAGGATAAAAAGCTTCACTGGCGTAACTGAGGGAGGCGGGGCTTAGAGAATTGTCTGTTACAGTTACAGTAGTTTCTATGGTTGAAGGTTTTTTGGTTGCAGTTGTGATTGGAAATATTTGATGATGGCTTTATTCATCGCAACAAATACGAAAGGTAAATGTCACTGGCGAGAAAAATAGGTCCAAGCAGCATCTTGTGTGTAGACTATAGTCAAATCTCTTCCAATTAATAACAGAAAGACACCAATGAGCATTAAAAGAGCACAATGACAAAGCCAGAGTTATCAAATTTGCCGTGAACGCTGATAATAGATATGTATGCTAAGGAAAAGGGTGCTTTAATAGAGTTTTTAACTGTAGATCTAGAATAGAAAATTGGACATACATTCTAATTGAATACCTGGTTGAGAATGCACCGAGCACACCGTTATAAATCATGTGGAATCAGTTTTCTCGAACTCCTCTCTCCCTCTCACCCACTTTACAAACACAGAGCAAGGCTTTTTCAGCCTCTGATAAGTGTTAATAAATTACCTGAATTTGAAAATTAATGGCTAGCCGCCTGCTTCAGGGAGATATCATTGTGTTTCATGAATATTTTGATTTTGTGATTAGATCAAAATGCTGTGAATTCCTAAACAGCCCCCGTGCCCAAGCTCCACTGATCATAAACTCTTCCCTTCTTAAAAAAAAAAAAAAAATCCATTCCATGCAAATGTGCTGATATGGAATAATTAAAATGAGTTTTGCCAGTATTTTTCTGCAGTAACATTTGCATGACTTTAGATCTCGCCCGACTGATCTGCTCCAAGCTGAGAGGGAAAAATGTATGTTTTTGTGCGGCTCCCCCCAAAATTTACCTTGCCAGGCGAGATAATGGCTTATATTGTGATGTTAAAGAGGCTTGTATTTACAAAAAGAAACAAAGGCGAGGCGGTTGCCAGTCCTGGAGGACATTGATTAGGCTCTTCCTGTCATTTCCTATTCACACACTGTATCAGTGGCATTCCAGCTCATCTGCTTTTGTGCGTGATAGGGATCAAATAGATTTCCGCACATTGTCACAACGTTCACAGGTACGGGAATGTGAGGAGGAGGGTGTGTGTGTGTGTGTGGAGGGGGGGGGGGTGGGGGGCAGCGTGAATAGCCATGCAAACTTTGACTTAATAGCATATTCTTGCACGGTCTCCTTTTCCACACATGAAGTCTCTCTCTCTCTCTCTCTCTCTCTCTCTCTCTCTCTCTCTCTCTCTCTTTCTCTCTCTCTCTCTCTCTCTCTCTCTCTCTCTCTCTCTGTCTCTCTCTCTGTCTCTCTCTCCCACAATCACATACCAAGACACACATAGACAGAAGGTGCACAATTAAATAATTTATCTCACGTCTCTGCAGAAGAAAAAAACCCAAAACAGTTGTATTATGCTCCTGCCACAATCAAAGCATCATGTGCAGTATTCATATTTTTGTTTGGATACAATTTTCTTCTTCTCTGCTGTTGGCACTTTTTACACTCTCAAGTTGGCACACAGGAATGTGTGTGGAGCAAGAAAACATATACTCCATGTGAAGTTGTGCGACTTCAGATCTTAGTTAGCCAAAGTGTGCTTTCAAACATGGAGGGATGCTGGTGGCTGCATGTGTTTGTGTGTTTGTTTGTGTGTGAGGGAGAGAGGTGGGGGATGTGAGTGTGTGTGTGTGTGTGTGTGTGTGTATGTGCATGCGCACAAGTGTGTGTGCCCGGCAGCTGCACAGGGCCCCAGGGACGGTCCTGTGTAGATTGGGTCTCCTCAACCCACAGCTCATTAGTGGAGAGTGAAAGGAATCCACACAGATGGCTGTCAACGTTCAAAAAAGTCTGCATGCGTGAGACATGTCAATTGAGGTTTAAGTTCCTTCTGCTCATTTCTGTGACATTGCAGTATTCAAGCGATATTTGTTTATTCTACCCAAAAAGTACAAAAACACAGAAGCCTGGTGACATCTGAAAATGTGTTTTCTAATGAGCGCTCAGACTACTGAACAGGAGCCTGCACTTGTCATTCATCACCACAAATTACTCGTTCTAACTTGACATGTTTTCAGTGCTACAGATGACGGGCTTGTCTGTTCTGCAAACACCGAGAACGGTCTGCGTTTAAACTGGAAATGTGGCGTCGGAACAGTCCGGCGAGACGCCGCGGAAAAATCAATTAGATTGTTTACCTGTCAAAGTTGGAATGGAGGCCGCGCCACTGCAGCGGTCGCTCATCATTTTCACTCCAGCGCTGTCACCTGCTCTCCTCCTGTTATTCAATTAATGCAATTGAACACACAGTTGTGATACAGGCGCTGGGTTTTACAGCTGGAGTTTGTTTGACCGCGCTCACTCTCATAATAAGGTTTACTGTAAACCGTATGGAAACCTGCCCCATGAACCTCATGCAAAGTCAAAAGATTTTAACTGGCAAGATAAAAGCACTGTTTTCTGCTATTAACATCGACCAGCAACAAACACAAAATGCATACAACTTCAAGAGGAAACCCTGCATACTTTAACCTACACATGCACTTGTAATTCAACTTAACCCCGTATTCTGACATATCTGGGACTTAAAAATGAAAAGCTCGACCGTACATGTTTAGACGTGGCGGTGCTCTAATGTTCGGCATTAGCACTAACAGAGCTGGAGTGATGCTTGAGGTTATGGTGAGGGAAATGTATAGTAGCTGGAAGAAACCATTAGATCTGTCATAAAATCTCCAGCGGGAAGCAAACAATGTATAACAGCTGTTTTTTGACAACAACTCACATCAGGTAGGTGTAGAAAACCAACTTATAGAACAAACTGTTTGCGGATTAGGGATGACGTTTAAAAAAAAAAGAAAATTGTTGAGGGAGAAGTTTACTTGCTCATTCAGTGGAGTGTGGATTAAAAAGTTACTCTCGACCGGAGATGCCACTTTTCAGTAATTGTACATAACAGCAATCTGAACACCACTTGAGCTGACCTACTTCTGGGGCTCAGAAACTTTTTATCCTGCAGCCAAGTCTAAAAATAACCCCCCGTGGCCAGTTTTAGATTCATCTCAATGGTAACCCTGACAGTTTTACAGAGTGCCAGTGACAGAGTCCTGTTAAGCAGCAGCAGTCTGCAACAGCTTAGGCGCTTGTTCGCCGCATCACTGGACTCTCCTTTCACTCCACACGAAAGCCTCCACTTGGAAATGAGCACACAATTAAACGCCGTAAATTGAACATATATTCTCAGTGCTAAACACGGGGAGTACAATATCGCCATGTTATGCAACTGTGAGCTCAATAACTTGCAACATACAAATCACAGCGGTGCAACTCGGCTGGGAACGGGGAATCTTTGCATTTCCGAGTTCGGCTTCGGTTGCTTATTGAGCTTTGTGCGGGAGATCAATGTGAAGTGGCTCCCCCTTTAATCATTCACTGTGAATGGCGGTAAAAAAATATTCTGTGAACACAAATTGGCTTCATGTCCAAGCAGAAATCACATGGAGTTTTTGTGTTCTCTTTTCTTTCCCTCCTTTTCTTTTTCTTCTTTATTTTTTCCTCGGCATTGTGCAGACATTCCCTCTCTCGCCGTACGCATCGCCCCTTTAAGATGATTTGGAATTAGGGGGGCTTTTCATACAGCACATATTATGTAGCTTGGTGGGACTCCATTAGCCTGAATCAAAGAGGACAGCAGCCTGCGTGGAGCCACACAATAATGTGGCAGCCTGTGTTTCAGCAAATAAATAACAAATCCGCCGCTTACTGTACCAGCCAATGCAAACTAACTAATTAAAAGATGAAAGGGAGGGGAGGGGGGAAGTCTTCCCAGCAGTTTGAGGATGCTTTTTTTCTTTCTTTCAGTAGAATGGTAACACTGGAGTCTTGAATACTTGGCCAAAATGAGTGTGACTCTAATAAGGATCTAGAGCAGCTAACAGCGTCGATTTTTAGGCGTACAAGGGGGTGCCCGACCATAATCTGCTGCTTGTGGAGAGAGTGCAATTAGGGCCAAAATGTTGTCCCCGAGCTGCCGCTTGCCGCTGGGAAGACAAAACTAGCTTTTTTCTCTCCGTTGAATCCATGGTCCCCTTCCACTCTGCACCTCCTCTCCTCCAGTATTCCTTCTCTCCTCTCGGAGCATCTTGGGAGCATTGAGCTCAGACAGCGGGATTAGTCAAGGATCCATCTTGAGACGCAGATAATGTTTTTTGCGCGCAGACTCCCCTGCTCTCCGCTGGCTTCTGCTTTGCTGATTAGAACTCGAAACTCCACCAGAAATGGCTATTTGTTCTTAAGCTGTTTTTTTTCCTTTCTTTCTTTCTCCCCCTCCCTTTGTTGAGCTGTTTTTGTCAGCCATCCCTCTAATTCAGCGCAATAACGAGTCACAAGTAGGTCAAGACAATGCGGCAGCCTCAGAGCGGACTGACAGCAACATGGAAGAGCCACAGGGCTGTTTAAATATGCCCTCTGGTCTTTCCCTCTCGCACTGTCTAAACGGCTGAAAGTGGGTGGTGTTGCTCCAACTTTTCTTCCTCCACAATGCAAACCAAATTTCAGAGTTTATTTGAGTAGAAGCACCCTTACCTAACACGAACAACTTTATTTATTTTTTACGCCAGCACTCTACTCGACTAGCATAAGTTCAGTGCACTGTTCCCTGATGGCGTCGGAGTAACACACACCTGAACAGTTGTGCACTTGTAGTTGAGGGAGTGTGTGTGTGTGCTCGTTGCCTCACCTGTCTGTCATCATGAGTGACGGGGGAAGTGGGGGGGCGTTCAGGAGCCCAGCAGCTGGCTTCACACCTGCACAATTGCACACGCACGTCCATTCGGGGACCACGGCGTTCCCTCCTTCCCTGTTGGCATTCAGCGGCACTTTCCAAATAATTAATTTGTTCAGTCTTGTTTTTCCATTTCCTTCTGGCAATGTGTCGTTAAAATAATTTATATTTAAGACAGCAAAGATAGAAATATAGTGGATAAAAAGAAGCCCAGTATCGAGCCCAAGTGACTAGTCACATGACACTAGTGACTTGTCTCTGCTACCCGTCACGTGAAGTGCTGAAGTAAAGCGGTGAACATAAAGCACACTACATACATTTAAAGAGGCAGGTTTTTGGCCTGTTTAGTCTCCACTTAAACTCACACAAGTATTTAAATCAAGCAAGTTGACATTTAAATATTAATAGTCTCCACTTGCGCACATGAAACAATTACATGTTTTGTGTGATTGTCAAGAGGGGTGAAAAAGAGCCTCAGTTTCCGATTACACACGAGCACATACGCACACACACAAATGCACATTCACAGCGCCGAAGTAGGGCCCGAGCAAATTTAATTTAGAGACATTCTCTCCTTCCCTCCACATCCTGGGCTTTTAAGACACTGAAGTGACTGTTCTCCGCCCGTGTAAAAGAACCCCATTATCAAAGCATTAAGATATGATTAAACTGACATTTTCTTAAGAAAACGAAAAGAGTTGGGAATAAAGGGAAGGAGAGAACTACATATTCCAGATCTTATCAGGAGGTAGGGAGGCAGGGAGGGGGGTGTACATACTGATCTTTGAAGGAGCTTATTACAGAGCAAGCTAAGAAGACAAGCACAGTGGTGTACTGATCAGAGGTATGCAAGCCAAATGCACCTGCTAGATTTCACTATCATTCACAGAGTGTCAGTCAGTGTTGAGGCCCCTGACTGACGCTGGTGCAACCCGAACGCTTCTGGGGGCACGCTGCAAAAAATATCCAGCTTAAGAAGCCATGCCGTCCAGCACTGAGTTGAGCAGAAGAGCTGATAACAGCCTCCCATTAGGATGAAATCATTTCACTTGTTAACAGTGTCGTTTTGAAGTATTGTCACTTTGTAGAAAACTGCCAAATGCCAGTCAGGACTGTGGAATATATGACTTTTTATATGTTGAGTTTTCACATTATGGATAATAAAACTGATAAAGTTGTCTTTTTTTTGTAAATATATCAGATGTATTTTAATGTACTCCAAATGTATCACATAATTATTCAATCACATATTTATTCTGGTTGTCCAGCAGAGATTTCTGATAGAAGCTTCTTATTCTGAGTACACATTTTTGCTTGAAATCATAAGGTCCTTATTTAACACAAAACACTCATTTTGTTGAACAAAGTTTAGTGACACTGTTTTCATACCAGAAACCCACCCATTACTTATGACAGCATTCAATATCTTCTACAAACAATTACCATTATTTCTCAGTACCACATCATGCGTGTGCGTCACTTTTTGTCGAGACATTGCCTCCGCAGTCTGGGTGTGGTGTAATGTGAATATTCTTTTTCAATTACAACCAGAGTCACGGTCTATAGTAGTAGTCTATAAATACTAAAATTGTATCATTACATGAGCTCATGTTAATGAACCATCACGGCAGTATCTGATTTCTGAATGTAGTCACTGTCATCTTTTAACGTTAGCAGAAGAACATCAGTTAGAGGCGAAGACACAAACCCACATTCAAAACAACCTGAAAGCGTTGCATGGGAGTGTTTACAGCACAACTGTTGGCGTAGCTAGCCGATATACGCTATGATTGACAAGGAAGGGCAAGACTTAGGAAGTGGTCAATTACCATGTTAATAACTTAAGTTTTACAACATGTAGTATCTTCATCACTCTGATATTTTCAAGAAAAGACGGTTTGTATTACAAACTAGTGAGCTCGTCATCCTGACTACCAAAGCTGTCGCTTTATGTTATTCATCATGGGATTTTAGAATCAAGACTACACTAAATTACTTGTTAAGATGGACATTTTTTGCAGTGCTGACCAGGGAGTGGAAGCGGCACCCCCTTCTATTTGTCTTTCATCGTCCCCACAGACAAAATAAAGCCTACAGTAGATACAGAGCTTGGGGGTGGTGTGCACGAATGTCAGGATTTTCTTCTGAGGCTCCCAACTGAAGCCGAGGTATGCTCAGCATGTGATGTGAAATCTGTGTAATTTTTTGAAAGGCATCACACAATCAGGAGGAGTCAAAAGCTTTCTGGCAGTAATTGCCTTTTGGCCACGGACAGGATGTACAACACTTTGCAATCTTTCCCTGCAGAGATTTCTAACAAATAAACCCGAGGATGAACTCTGTTCAATCTGTGCTGTTGGAGTTTGCAGTTGTCTTTCTGTATTTACATATGAACAAAGTCACTGTGCTGTGGATTTCAAAGCACAATTTAACTAATAAGCTATCCACCATGCATCATCTTCTTAAGTCCAGAATGAAGCCAAGAAAAGAAGCTTTTAAAAGTACCAGAAGTTTTATTTTTATTTTTTTATGGGCAAAGTCTTGAGTGAATTTGACTGCCTCAATAACATTTATGTTTTTAGATTCAACATCCAAGAGGAGGCTGGAAATGGAATCTTTATGTACTGTACATCTATACGCTTGATGTGGAGCCAGCTGCCATGTCGCGCGAGGAAAACAAGCAATATACTGTCAAAAGATCTGAACCGAGATATAACAGAGACATTTTGATTTATAGTCTGATCAGCTCCCTTCTGCGTGAGCCGCATGATACACTCTCGCTCACTCTCCTTTTAATTATCACATCTCTTTCCTCCCTCAGAGCCCACTTTCAATTTTCTTTTTTTCTGTTCTTTCGTGCAACCTTTATTTCTCTCTTTTCCTCCCTGCTTCAACTTTTCTTTCTCGCTGAACCACACCCCACCTCTCAAAACCCAGCTCTCATCTGGTTTGAGCTGGATCGTCATCCAAACACTGGGACAGTAAGTAATCAAGAGGAATCAGTGAGCAACATAACAGAAAGCAAAAGCTCCCCTTCTCAACCAAACTACACTTTCAATTACATTGTTAAGTTGAAACAATTTAAAACAGGTGGTTAACGGTAACCACTTGGTTAAGTTTAGGAATAAAGCTATAATTTCTGTTGAGACAAAGCTACTTGTTTATGTTAAAGCAACAAAAGTACCTTAACGGGACGCAAACAACATTTGTAACGTTATTCCGCAACAAAAAAACATTTCCCCCGAAACCTTATTCACAATGTAGTTCCGTTGATTTTTTTTTAGGATACAGTGCTTCCCTCGTTTCACGGTCTGGTGGGAAGCGAGGGGAAAGGGGGAGGCGGGGAATAAAATGTGCGTCGGTGTATTGAGTGGCCCGACGTGGAGCGTTGTTGCTGATTTCCACAGCTTCACTCAACACACTCCTGCTGAGTTAATAATCCTGACCTCTGCTTAATTAAAATAACAGACCACCCTCCACTGAGAAAAAAAGCAGTTTGAGAATTATTCTAACTAATCACTAATTAAGATTTAGCACAAAAAAAACAACAAGAAACCTGTCGAGGAAGATGTATCTATTTTTAGTGCATCTTCGGAGGAAGCAGCAGCTGCGTGTGGACACTCAGTCTTCAACCAAAGAGGAGCCACAGTTCCTCTTGAGGGAGCAGTGTTACTGCTGCTCCAGTAAACTAAGAGAAATGAAGTCAAACTGGTGCACATGACGCCGTACGACAATTAGCATAACTGTGGTGCAGAAACAAATCCCTTAAAACGAACCAACCCAACAAGAAAATAATCACATTTACAAGTGCTTATTTAGGATCTGAGGGTAATGCACCCCTTTCTGAAGACGGAGTCACAGCGTTGCTTCCTTAATTGCTCATTTTGTAGTGTTTGCTCTTTTAACTGAGTGAGGTGAACGGGGCCACAGACGCAGTCACAACAAAATGATTGTGCTGTAATAACTGCGTCTTCTCTCTAGTCTCAAATCTTGGCCCCTGCTGCCGTGAGGGCTGTAATTCTGCAGCAAGGAGCGTTAAGAGGATATCATTATCATGTGTTTTCCGAGTAAGCTGCAGTTTTTGGTTAAATATAGTGGCGTTTTTTGTTGTTGTTTCCTCTCCTTTTCAGTTTTGCATTAAAGCTGGGTCAAGCCGACCCCTCCCATGGTGATTCTTTTCAAACGGAGCTGCCAAAGCGCCTCCTCTGCCACAAATGTAGCCAATATCGATGCCATGCTCAAAAAACTGATTGAAAAGAGACTTACATGTTTCAAAGCATGCTGGGAGCTGGGGGCCAGGCGGAAGCCCAGAGTATTAAAGCTGAGATAGTCACCAGTATGCTATAAAAAGGCAACATATGCCCACATGTCCGACAGTGCACCAATCAGTCCACATTGTGATTCTGAAGATTTAGATATAAATGGATTTTTTTTTCTTTGCAATATTTTTGTTTTGTCTTTATTTAGTAAAAACACAAAATTAAGAACAAGGCATTTCTTTAACATTTTAAAGTGCTGCAATATTAAGCAACATTGATAAATGAGGGCCAGGCGCCACACAAATACAATTACTTCTGTTATTTTCTTTTGAATGATGCTTTCACATTTCTCTCCCTGATCTGATTTAATATTTCTTGTCATTCCTTTCATTCTCCAAAAGCTTGCAGGTAAATGGGTCACAGCTTCTCTGAAAGCATCTTTATTTCAAATAAAAAACGACTTTGAAGAACGTAGCCGAGCTGGTGAAAGAGTAAAGGACGTGACACTGCTGACTTAGGTTAATTAACGAGTGTGAATTCTATGAATCCCATTTTATTCTCTGATATTCAAATATCTCATCTGAAAGTATCAACAGCAGATTTGTGGAAACGCGATTTTTAATTAGTCTAAGCGAATGAGTAAGAAGTGTCTTGATTTCTTCAGCTGATATCTGTAGTTTATCAGAATACGATAAAGAAGATCCACCCCCACCCCCCATTCATCCAAATCCCCAAAGAGCCCCATTGTTATCTCAATATACTGTTACTCTCTAAATCTGAGCGCATAATAGAAAATCTGCGGTGAAGTGTGGAGCTGCGCACCGCGTTTGCATATTTATTCAGCTGTCATATCTATCTGTGCAGATCATCAGAGGAGATAAACTAAAGAGATGAGGGAATAATGGCTATTGCTGAGAGGCTGCCGAACGACACATCGGCGCGTTCCTGAAAAACACCAGGAACTGGGTAAACAAAACACACACAAAAAGTACTTCTACAAAGCCACGCGATTGGGAGGAAAAAAATGAGCTTGCGGTTAATGATGGCGATGATGGTGATGATGATAATGATGATGAAGATGCTGCGGATGAAATTTAAATGATGGAAAGTTTCTCAGGGGGCAACGACGCAAACAAACTTTTCTACTGACATGAGAGAAAACGTGGACTTTGTTTGTTTTTCTCTCCTCCCTTGTTTTTTCCTCAACGTGACAGAGGGCATGCATTATTTACTCGCTTCATGTCCAACGCTGACCTGCCTGCATGCAAGAGCTCAGCTCGTTAGAATTGAGTTCTGCAGAGATGCAATGAGGGTGGGCAAAACATGCCTTAAACACTGGGCAACCTTTTGTGGCAAAACATGTTCCTGAAAAGAACACGGCCCCTGACATTTCGTGAAAGAAACCTCTGAGGTCAGGCTGTTGATACTTCTTGCGGGGAAAAACAAAAAACAAAAAACAAATTGAACATCATCAACGGGCGCGAAGAGACACCGAACAACGTTTCCTTTGGATTCACACTCGATACATGCACGTATCACTTTTTAAAACAGGGTGCACCGTGTGTTGCACTTGTTGGAAACGGAAACCTGTTTTTCTTTTTCCGCCGCCGCTGCGACAGTAATAGGCGTTCATCTACTGGGTGAGGGCATCGCGGGGACCCTCGTGTCGTCCGTCCCTCAATGCATATGTACGCCCACTCAGTGGGGACAGTATAGGACAGTTAATTGAACAATATCCAGGAAGTGACAAGAGGACACAGCGAGGAGAAACTCTGCTCAATGGTGCCATCTAGTGGCTCGTTTGGGAGCGACCGGCAGCTCCAAACAGTACAGTAGGAGCTCTCCCCTGCTGCTGCTGCTGCTGCTGCTGCTGCTGAGGAAGTTTGGATAACAATTATCTGTTGTATTTGCATTAATGTGATTGCTTTGTCTGCAGACTCATCTGACTGCAATTATAAAGAGTAGCATTAAAACACTAATTAATTAACTCAATTGTGGGTAGATTGATTAATTCTAAACAAACATGAGATCGCAGCAAGCAAATGAGCTCTGGAGTGCCGATGCATCTGGGAGTGCTTCTGCAGAAGACATTTTGATTATCTGCAGACACATGTAGTTGCAAATCTTTTAATTACCACAAATAGATAGTGGGAGCCGGAGTCGGTTGTGCGACTACCCTGCTTGTTACACTTGTAATCATAATTTGGTCATTTTTTTAAAAGAATGAGGGTGTGAATGTGGACTGTTTTTATTTATTTTTAATTTTTTGGAGACGGTGATGGAAAGGCAGTGCAATCAGTCCAAAATTTCTGTGTGTGTGTGTGTGTGTGTGTGTGTGTGTGTGTGTGTGTGTGTGTGTGTGTGAGTGAGAGAGACAAAATGGGTCTTGACATCGAAAGTCATCACACAAAAAAGAGATAATCAAATCATGATCAAAACAAAACAGATGGTCACATAAATCATCCATTCACATGTTGGACTGCTGCCTCTGTTGCAGAACAATGAATCACTGCCTCTCATTGCTAGAATCAAAACATAAGGGCCGTTATGAATACAAAAAGCATCTTATTATTACATCCCCACACATATCATAACGTGGACACGTTCGGCATCACCTCGGACATTTTGTTCCACTTCGAGGTCTACAAAAGTCAAAAGCCTAATTATGAGTAATACACAGTTGTCAAGAAACAATGAAGCAGATTTTCATTCTGATTCGTTTGACTTTCTTGCATCCAAATGTTTGCCTTCCGTCAGAGATTTCTTCCAGATTTCAGATTGTGAGTGTAAAATGTTCCCTTTTAACCAGTAAATACATGCGCGCACCTTCTGTATCCATACAAATCCTGAACTCCGGAGCTAGATTTAAAGGGGAGCAGTCAGTCAAAGCTTCCTTTCTCGGTGTGCTGTCAGCATCTGCACATGCAGAAAAGCCTAATCAGAGAGATACCAGTAAAGTGCATGTAATACTTTAGAGATTTAATGCAGTTTTTAATTGGATAGAGGCCCATTATTTTTCAATACAGAAGGGGCACTGAGGCACATAAAGCTCTTGAATATTTTTGCAAATCGTGTTCAACAGCATAATGATTAACCATGGCACTAAATTTGCCTCACAAAATGAAAAGCAAACTTCATGCAAGGCGTAATTTAATTGTTTCCCTTCACATTTTCTGCCTCCCATTGTTGGAAGCTTAACATTTTTAGAGTCTGCTTAACAGCTGCCTTGTGATGCTTGAGCTGCAACAATGTGACTGACAAATGTTTTGAAGTAGCTGCAGACTTCTCTACTGTCTTCGTGGGCAAAGTGTCAGGGAATCTTACATCACTTTGTGTCGCATTTGAAGCCTTATTACATGGTTGTTTTTATTTATTTATCTTATTTAGGGCTGCCACGAAATGTGTCAATCTGTTGGTGCCACAATTCACATTTAACAATGTATTCTGATTTTTGGTGAACATAATCTGTTCACTCTGAAACCGCTCACAATATTACACCAAAATCTGAGATCCATTCGTTCCAGAATTAACACACAAACTTTCATTTATTTTTAAAAAACACATTTCACGATATTAGATCATTCAAAAAAAATTGGGGGATATTCCAAACATATCCCATACCAGTTATTGTGTGGGGCATTTTCTTGTTTTGTGCAATACAAATCTTTCAGCAGACAGAACGACAGGTCACATTTCCATTTCAACCTGAGGAGAACACTGCCATCTGGGCTGCAATTAGTGGTAATGCAATCCTGAGCCATTCGTTTGTGTGCATGAATATTCAGAATCATGCCTCGAATCAGGCCATCGGCTCACACGTAACGTACCTAACATGTGCTGCTAGGAAAAACACAAGGATAGGAGGATTAACAAAATGGTGGAAAAAAAGGTAAAGATATAAAAATGAAATACAATCAATTGTTAAAGTAGGAAACAATGTAAAAATGCAGTGGATACACACACACACACACACACACACACACACACACACACACACACACACACACACACACACACACAATAGGATGCTAGTCTGATTGGTTCATGTATACACAGCGACTGCTGGAGCATTGCATACCGTAGAACACTGGACTGTATCGTTTGAAGTGATACAATAAATGAAATATGAATGAAATACAGACACACTGCCTGTGATAACCTGCATTGTGCATCAAACATGTGACGTGACTAGCCAGCTTTACATGCCTACAAAATGAATCACCAGTTAATGTTTGAAAAGTGTCGTCCGGCACTCACATGGATGAGTGAGTCACTCATCAGTGTGTTGCGTCCTGTGCATTAACTGCTCTTAGGAGGCTGTAGTCCCTCCTAGTGCATGCTGGGGAAGATCAAATAGGTTGGGGCCTTGTAGGGGGGACGACTGCACAAAACCTCCCCTTGCCTGTTTTATTGACTCCACAAAGTATCAACAGCAGGTTGAACTTCCTTCTGCCCGCGCAGGAAGCTCATCTTCTCATCTTCTCATCTCGTCTCCCACTTCAGGCGCTGGTAGACTGTGGACCCCAAAAAAGCAGAAGCCTTAGTTCAGGCCAAAGTAAATTGTGAGCATGTTCAGATTCAGGTCTTCGTGATTGGACCAGCGGGCCAGTTGTTGCATATCCATGAGTCACTTAGCACTGAGTATGACATCCCCCCCGGTCAGTCGACAGGCCGAGGCTGGCAGGCTGAATTGAGTGAGCTCAGCGTGGATGTTCGGGTTGCTATTGGTCGTGTTGCGAGTTGCACCGAGTCAAGTGTTTGTGTGCGTGTATGTGCGTGTCTGTGTGTGTGGGTAGGCTAATAAAACCTTTCAGTAATGCAGGTCATTTGGTTCTACAATTACCTCATCTTACCCATTTGAATCTCCTTTTTCAGTGTGTCCCCTGCATGCTTGTGAAGACATATATTCTTTGCATTTTTTCTTCTTTCATCCAGTTTGATTAAAAGGAAAATAGAGCTAAGATAGAACTTTTTGCATGACAAAAATACAAGACAAGCAAGTCTGGCGGGAATGGATTTAAAAAGAAATCTAACGAGATAAGAGATGAAAAGAGGACACACGTTTCATTTCCAACAAAACCCTCCTCTTAACAACTAAAAACAGCTATAGAAATGCCAAAACGACAGATTTATAATCTGGCCTTTTTCTCCTGTTCAGATTAGTTGTATCTCTAACACACATTTCGCTGTAGCCGCAGTGTGATGTGTGAAGTTTAAGCACAAGCGCGGTAAACAAGCCTCTTTGTGCCTGAGCACAGCGCGCTGATAATCTGCCTGAGCATTATCTTATGTCACTTTTTTGTGCATGCTGTGCCCTTCTAATGCCAGAGTTTTACCTTGTCAACGCTCGGGAGCTGCGCTTCGCTGAATTTGAATGCAGTCGAGAGAGAAACTGACATCTGTGTTGGTTTGTAATGCAGGTTGAGGAAATAAAAATGATAACAACAGCCTTCGTCTAAATCCAGCGGAACGGCAACTTTCCTCATTCAGCAGCACAGAGACTTTTGAGGAGATGCCATTGCTGCCTCATTGGTTTTTCACTCCCTCTGATTACTCCTCTCATCTTATGTAAATCCTCTTAAGTCACATGTTATTGTTTATTGCAACTGTGAAGGTTAGGTGTTCCTAAGCCCTGTGCGCGCGCTTATCTCACCAGCGCATGCATCTTTGTCTCTCCAATGTGTCTTGTTTCCGTAATACACTAATGGATGAGAAAAGTTGTCTGGACTGATGCGGCGCCGACAACCAATCCACTGCAGTAAAATGCTAATCTCTCCCAGTGGCTAACAACTCTTCATGAAAGAGAGCCAGTTGCATGCTCCAGGGATATCACAGCATTATCAGAAGCCGGCTAAATTTGTGGATTTTTTTTTCTTTTTTTAAACAGTGAATACAAACAATTCATAAACATACAGTCACTTTTTTTTTTTTTTTTGACTAGTCAGCTTCCCTGTCTCTGTAGAGTGTTTGAATATTGATACTGAACTGTTGCTGTCACAGGTTTTCTGATTTGGATATATGAATGTGTGGAAAAAATGTACCAAAGTAGTTTAGAGGTAAAGGCCTTTCTATTAAGGTAGCATAGATGTTATTCATTTTTTGAGTAAGTCATGAAATAATGTCAAAACGTATGTAGTCAAGTGGCCTAAAGAGTGATGAAGACAAAAGCCAAATTGTACTATCTGTAAGAAAAGAAAGATTGCATAACTGAGGTGACATCTTTGGTCCCTGTAGGTGAAAAGGTGATTATTCTCAATGGCTTAGTATCTGGTTTACATTCTCCATCGTGACTTTCACAATAATAACACATTTAGACTAACAGCCCTGTAGCTGTAAGCCTCCACCAACGAGTCCTATTGGAGTGTCATCATTTCAATTTATTAGTCTGTTTGAAATTGTCACAATTAGCTTATTTATTCTTAAATTATGGCCAAAAAGTTATTTGACTTGGCATGAAAATATATAATAACTATATCACATTAACCGTAGAATGAGAATACATTTATCTTCCTCTCAGATTAAAACAGTACACTGCTCAGGTGCAGTAATGTGATCTGAGGTCAGTTTTAACCGCCATAGGTTTGGGAACGTCCATAATAAGAATACTGGTACCACGAGTCTTTCAGTGTTGCAACTTTCACAAGCTTACATCTTGAACATGCTTTATATTCATATAGAGGGCTAATCACCCAGTTGCCAGAAATGTATTGCATTATACTGAGAGGTGCCTCTGTTATTTCAATTTCAAAGCCCTCAGAGGGCTTTACAATCTGTACAGCATACGACATTCTCTGTCCTTGGACCCTGGCATCAGATAAGGACAAACTCCTCGAAAAAAACAAAAAAAACTTTAACTGGAGAGCGGGGAAGGAAGAGATGCCGGGGCGAACAATGGAGGAGGGAAAACTCTCCCAGGATCAACATGAACAACATGATAAAATGACAACAAAGTCAATCCATATGACAGAGATGATACATATAATACCAGCACTAGTAGCAAAAATAATACTAGAAAAGTAATTACTAACACTGGCTATAATAGAAGCATAATGATAATTAAAGCAGTAATGCTAATAGAAATGTGACTAACAATAATAATAGTAGCAGTGGTTGTCGGCAGGCCCGTAGCAGCAGGCTCAACTCTCGGTCCAGGTAAAACCCTGATCCTCAGAAACCCACAAAGCCAGAGAGCACAACGACTCCGGGGAAGAAGCCAAGTTCGTAAGAAGCATTAATGGCTACGCATGCATAGAGAGGGAGAGGCAGAGGGGCTCAGCGTATCATACGAAGTCCCCCGGTGGTCTCGGCCTATAGCAGCGTATCGAGGGGCTGGTCCAATACAAGCCTGAGCCAGCCCTCAGCGTTATAGAAGAGGAAAGTCTTAAGCCTACTCTTGGATGTGGTGAGGGTGTCTGCCCCCAGCTGGAGGCCTGGCTCCTCTCCTACTTTTGAGCACAGAAAGGAACCAACAGTAACCGAGCATTCTGGGAGCACAGCGCTCTCGTGGAGTAATGAGGTACTATGAGCACCATAAGATATGATGGTGCCTGACCCTGAAGGGCTTTGGAGGTGAGGAGAAAGGATTTCAAATCATATTCCGGATTTAACAGGAAGCCAGAAAAGAGAAGCTAGCAACAAGAGTCATTTCATCTATTTTCTTAGTTTTTGTTAGTAAACTTGCTGCAGCATTCTGGATCAACTGCAGAGTGTTAAGATACTAGAAGAGCCTGATAATACATGTTTTTTACAATGTTACATAGGTCCTTATTATTTATGGTGGAGTTGGCCAGTTGCGTCTGGCTTGATATGAATTATATATATATATATATATATATATATATATATATATATATATATATATATATATATATATATATATATATATATATATATATATATAAGTAGGTATTGTCTGCATAACAATAAAAATGTATGGGTTGCCTAAAGGAAGCATATATAAGGTGAATAGGAGTCTAAGCACAGAACCTTGTGGAGGATTCATCGATTAGACTGCATTAATGTTAGCTAGCAGGCTAAACAATTTGTACTTACTTAGTACCTCTACTGTACTGAACTGTGACAGACACATATGTACCATTTCATTTTGTATTTTTCTCGACAAAATGCATTCTTGGGGGGAAAAACAGTGTGAATTTGTCTAAAAGTGTTTTGTATCTGCCAGAGCGATGCTTTTTAAGACGTTCTGCTGTGGAACGTTCTACACAATACATTTATCACACTTCACTAAAACGCTGTGCACTCTAAATACACATACTACCATTTTATGTAGTATGCCAGAAAAATACTTGCATGTCAAATGCAGCCCGACAAAAATACTGGGACGCCCCTCTGCACCCAAACACACCTTACTGTATGCAAGCCTGTATGTTTGTCTGGCCCGTCTGACTCAGGCTGCACTGGAATAGTAGTTTTGGGTTTGGGACCTTCCTAACTGAGGGAATGACCCGGAAGTACCCACGTGGCCGCCATGATAAGTGTTGAATTCTCTAAAGGCAAAGGAAAGGAGCGTCATGCTTCCTGACTTACAGAAACTTTAATGAAAGAGTTAAACTGGAAGAGCTCATCAGTCTGAGTCATGTTTCTGATTGTTGTCTTTTGAATCAACTATTTTGTGACATTACAATAAAACAAGCTGTGTGGTGTTTCGTAAACTGACGTCTGCATATTTTTATGATCAGATTATAATCTATATACAAACCCTACTAACATAAAGGGATACACATATATAACACACATCATTAGTGGGATAACATATTTAATTAAAAACTGAACAGAGACAGTTTAGTAACTTTGTAGGCTGGTTTCACTTTCATATTCCTTCATTCATTTCTATCCAACCTCGGTAATAAAGTGTTTAAATCGTCTGCATGACGCAAGAGCACAGACAAAGTATTGACGATGATCTTTATTGTGGTCAGAGATGAACTACAATGCTGTAGTTTCACTGCTACAGACCGACGTCAGCATCGTCGCGTCATCACTACGTCGCTGAGTGAACGGAGAGTCGGATTCTTTTGACACCGCGGTTGTCTTTTAACTCCTCATGAAGTCTCCTTCCCATCTTCCCTTGACCCCGTGACGTGTCCGCAGAGGTCAAGGAAAGGTGCTTAGGATAAGAGGTGAGGAAGTAATTATTTGAGTATTCGACTGCAGCCCCACTGTCCTGTGGGATGAAAAGTTCCAGATGCAATGTTGTGAGGAAGTAGTTTGTCCCAAATGGATGCATGATGCGTGCAACAGGAGGCCACATACTCGAGGAGGGCGGTGTCTAACTGAGGAAAACGCTTCCCGATGTTGTACAAGTCGAATAACCGCGAATACTGCGCATGTCCAGGTCTTGCATGAACTTTGGAGCTGACCTACATTACTTTTCTCTCCTTCTGGACACCACGCTCTGCACACAGAGACAAACGCCAGATCGTACCACTGTGTTGTCACTTCAGTTCAGTGGTCACGCACTGGCTTTAGTTCATTCTTTAGTTCACAGCGGGATGGCCGAGCCCAGCCGGATCTTGATAAAAGGGGGTAAAGTTGTGAACGAGGACTGCTCCGCGATCAGCGACGTCTACATCGAAAATGGGAAGATAGTCGAAGTCGGACTGAATCTTCAGATCCCGGGAGGGGTGCGAGTCCTCGATGCCACCGACAAGCTGGTGATCCCGGGCGGCATCGACACGCACACACACATGGAGCTGGCGTTCATGGGCACCAAGGCGGTGGACGACTTCCACATCGGAACCAAGGTCAACACCTTCACTTCAAGTGTAGCAGTGACGGCAATTACAATAATCCAGCATGGTGCTCAAGTTTTATTTATTGCATTGTACAAAAGAATTGGCATCAAACTATTCCAAAGGTTAAATAACACCTCATTCTGCATAAGTACCCATTTTGGAATAAAGGAGAAGAATCATTGTATTGGGTTGTAATTATTGACGCATTGTCATGGTCATAACTTTAGTGTTGACGCTGGTAGATTAACACACTGCTGGGTGGACTCCACATGGACACTTTATACTTCATTTTTGTTTATCATATTTTGTTTTGTCAATCTGAACCTGCATGTTGATATTACCTCGGGACTAAAGTTGTCAAGTATATGTAGTGGAGAGCCATATTTTAATCTGAAGTGAACAGTAAGTATGAGGTAATAGACAATGGAATTACCTCAAAATTGCACAGCTCAGTACTAAAGTATATTTGCTTCATTACTTCCCATCTATGTGCAACACTATATCCTGACTATCTAGGAATGTTTTCAATTTTCTGTCCTTGGTGGTAACATCTGGATGACATGCACTGCTGCACCACAGGCACAGGATTCATGTGTGCTATTGGCATAACATCTGCACCTTTTTGGAATTGTTTAAAGTATTTTAAAAGAGCTTGTGCTGAATTAAATTCCATTTGATTATCACGCTGTATTTATCTTCAATTAGAGGTTTGCGTCAAACTGATTTTTTGAAGTATTTTTGAAGCTTGTGAGCAGAAGTGTTTTGCACATGTCTGACTTTATTATTTGCAAATGGGAACAGGGTGCACACACACAATCTGGAAAAAACTCCAGAGTTTCTCATGTTTCTGTTATTTTGTCCATACCTGGTTGGCACAGTACAGTCTAACAGGCTGCTAAACACCTGAGTCATAATACATCAAAAGCAATTAGCAGCTTGTGTCAGCTTTGTATCGGTAGTATCACAGGTATTATAGTGCAGGTGTCAGGACGACATGAAGCAGCTCAGAGGCCCAAGAGGCCAGAGAGTCTCTGTCTGAACGCATCAGTCACAGCCCTGCATGCTGTCATGATGTGGCAGAGGGAAACAGATGTATGTAGCAGTATATTCTCACCAACAACTCCTTTTTAAACTAAAACCTGAATAACGGCGTACATGCAAAGCTTCACATTGACCGTGTGTGCTGCAATCTTTAACGTGTATCTTAATGTGTGTGTTTCACCAGGCCGCCCTAGCAGGAGGGACAACAATGATCATGGACTTTGTCATCCCCCAAAGGGGCAAGTCTCTCCTGGCGGCCTACGACTGCTGGCGAAAGAACGCTGACTCCAAAGTTTGCTGCGACTACTCGCTGCATGTCGCCGTCACGTGGTGGAGCGACGAGGTAAATGAGCAAAAAAGAAACTGAACACATTTTTTCCAGTTATGTTTGCCAATCCTGAATGAAATCGCACTAGACACGAGTTTCTGCTAAAACAAAAAAACATATTAAATAGGACTTGTGTTTGTGTTGTGTGTAAGGCACAACATTCCTATATATCTGCCCCTATTTCAGAGGGATACTCTATGTAGAAACCATGTTACTCAGAGCTATTCCTCCATGTCGACCATTTTCTTCTCCAGGTCAAGGAAGAGATGCAGACGATCACCAAAGAGAAGGGAGTTAATTCCTTTAAGATGTTTATGGCCTACAAAGACGTGTTCATGCTGCAGGACTCCGAGCTGTACGCGGCCTTCTCCCAGTGTAAGGAGGCCGGAGCCATCGCCCAGGTGCATGCTGAGAACGGAGACCTGATCGCAGAGGTTCGTACAGTGTGAGGGAAGTTCATAACCTGTTTATCAACCAGAGGGAATTCATTGAAAGACTTGAAGACTTGTACTGAAGAGCTATTATTGGGTTGGTTTGTTTCTGACTCTTCCTGCTTAAAAATGTCTTTTATAGTGACACTAACACAGGAGGAGTATAACAAATACACAAGCTACTCAACACTTTTCACATCCATCCATAATGGTGATAGCTAAAAAGCTAAATAGTTAACTATGACACATGTTCAGAATTTAACGAGTAGAAACTTCTTCTTTTTAGGATTGACGGTGAGAGTTAATTGACCAGTAATCTGAACTAAAGCAGATGTAGTGAAATACACATGATGCTGTCCTTTTTAATTAGGAAAAGGTATGGTTAACAAGTCAGACCAATAATATCTAACCGATAATATAATATCTGACCGATAATATCTAACACACCACGGACCAGAATAACGATGGGTTCATGTTAAACGTTAATGATTAACCCTGATTTTAGTGTCCTTAGAAAAGCTCCTGCTAAGTCTGACGTTGTGGCAGCGAAAGCAGTAGAGCGTTTAAAAAACACTGAATGAAGGCGGCCCACGTGTTGACTTAGCGTTTTACCTGCATGTTCCAGATGGTCCAAGGTCCACTGACACTGTCTGTCGTAGCAATGAGAGCAAATCAAAGGTTGGTTGTTGAAAACAATGTGATGTAACACCAAAAGCAACTTTTGCCCCATCCATACTCCACTGCAGAAAATGTTTAACTCGAAGAATTCAGGTTTGTCCAAAGAAAAGGTCTTTTTCACCGCAGGATTTTGTAAATGTTGCATCCGGTGAAGCACATAATGCAGAAGCTCTGGCTCCAGGGCCTCTTTTTCTGCTTTTACAAGTCAGAACGGTCAATCTTTTCTCAAAAGTGTCATGACAACAATTCACCACTAGGAGGCAGCAAATGCCCAAAGAGTGAAACGTTCGGGCCTCTAGTCTAGTGGCTGGAAACACAGGATTAATGCTGCCACGGGGACATGAGAGGTGTAGGAGGCATGAACCTGTTTTTTTTGTCTGTGAATTACTTATTGTCCAACAAAATTAATATTTATTCGTCTTTGCATAGCACATAAATACACATATAAAACCAGAGATATTCCCTTTGTTGTTGCTCTATTGTCATTTCCGTATTCATGTACGTCTCTACATATTTAATTTTTAAAAAAGGTAAGGAGAAAATGGAAAACATAATGTGCAGTGTTGGAAACGACCAGGAAGATCATTTTAACACAAAGGTTAACATGTTTTAAAGCACCGCTCTGAGTTGTTAGTCCATGCTACGTGCGATATTAGTTTAGTTTGACTTGTGTTGGTTACAGATACTGTGCCGCTGCTATCCTCCCATCTCCAATAACCTTTACGCTGTCTCGTTGTCTCCGTCGCTGTGGGACCCGGCAGGGGGCAAAGAAGATGCTGTCTCTGGGCATCACGGGGCCAGAGGGCCATGAGCTGTGTCGGCCGGAGGAGGTGGAGGCCGAGGCCACCCAGCGGGCCATCACCATCGCACACGCTGTCAACTGCCCGCTGTATGTGGTCCATGTCATGAGCAAATCTGCTGCCAAGGTGGTGTCCAATGCACGCAGAGATGGTGAGTGTGGGGTTTGCTGCCCCCTGTTGTTGAAATGGGGCAAGTTCTTTTTTTTGATGAGATTCGCTGGGTGAACAAACTTTTCGTCTTCTTCAGCAGGTGGAACTTGCTCCGGTGTCATCATGTGACCGCTGAAGAGTATTTCCTTGTCCTTTCTGTGCAGGGCGTGTGGTGTTCGGGGAGCCCATTGCAGCTGGACTGGGCATCGACGGCACCCACTGCTGGAACAAAGACTGGGCTCATGCTGCTGGCTTTGTCATGGGTCCCCCCCTCAGACCTGACCCCAGCACCCCTGGGTACCTCATGGACCTGCTGGCCAAGTAGGTGGAGCTGACAGTTTAGCGACCACCGTGTCACCACAGATGAGCGTGCTTTGTAACTTGTGTTGTTTCCGAGCTATTGGTCTTTGTCTTTTGAGGACAGGAGGGTGAAGATGCGGAAGCAGACATGGCAGCATAAAAAAAACAAGATAGAATTCACACAAATGGACTAATTTGCATATTCATTGAGCCTCAATGATTCATGATTAAAGTATGACTGTTATGTGTTTGTTCTGTATTGGTTATTCATGCCTTACTAATTCACCCATACATATATTCATCCATCAAACATGCTAGTGATGATCTCAGTGTGACGGGGACGGACAACTGCACCTTCTCTGTGTGCCAGAAGGCTCTCGGCAAAGACGACTTCACCAAGATCCCAAATGGAGTGAATGGAGTGGAGGACAGGATGTCTGTGATCTGGGAGAAAGGAGTGGTATGTACAATGATAGGAATGCACTCGTTCTGACATTGTTTAGCTCTGGCACTTAAGTCTGAACCAGCAGGAGTGATGTGGCAAAAAGATACTGCCGTGTCGACACAGTATCACTTAAAATTCTTAGGCTCCTACGAGGGCCCTTTTACTTATTATTTGCTTGGATATCATCATCAAATGTAATGTTTAAGCACGAATAACTATACTTTTCTCATTTTTTTAAAGTGGAAATATCAAGTGTTTCAGGTTTTTTTTTAGAGGCAAAAAGCTCTCAGAGCTGCAGATTGCTAGACAAAGCTGGCGTTGCATTTTCTCACAGTTGTTGTGAAGCCCGGCTGCCCCAAGGCCGCTGGGAAGATTTACCACCTTCCACAGTGCTTACAAATCACACAGGCAATGCTATTTTGGCAGAAACGAGTTGCTTGCTGCTGCAGTTAAGCGCTGACCTTTTGCCTGCTAATTCTGTATTTTGTTGTCATCCACCGTGTGGCCCCATTTACTCGACCCGGCCTCTTTGTGCGTTTCTTCCCCTCAGCACAGCGGCAAAATGGACGAGAATCGATTTGTAGCCGTCACCAGCAGCAACGCAGCAAAAATCTTCAACTTCTACCCGCAGAAAGGCAGAATCGCCAATAACTCGGACGCCGACGTGGTTATATGGGACCCAAAGATGACAAGGTGAGGACCCCGACTCTACAGCATCAACAGTGTGTGTGTGTGTTTGTGTGTGTGTGAGGAGGGGTGGGGGCTTTTGAAATGGAGCAGAAAGGGACGTGGCGTGTGTGGACAGTTTCAGATGTGTTTGACTCCAATGCACAATTCTGAACGCTCTCTTATCTCTTCAGTAGAAAGTGAAACATTTCTTCCAGCGCTATCAGCAGCTTCTGCAGATGCAGACGGCAGATGGTGCTGCTGAAACATTGGGCCGACTTTAAAGCACGTCTCCAGGGTGTCAAGCATTGGGTTGAATAAGATAAAGTTAGTAAAGTTTAGCAGTAAAGCATGCATGCTATAGATACGAGCTACTAAAAAGAGAAGTGATGTATCTTTCATCTTGTGCCACCTCAACACACACACACACACACACACACACACACACACACACACACACACACACACACACACACACACACACACACACACACACACACACTTAATCGTAAGCCAATTGTGCTCTATCCAGAAGTCAGGGTATGTCATCACTTATCTAGAGCTGCGACACAATTTCCATATGAATCACATTCATCAGTCAGTTAAAAAATAAAATGCAATGATTCATTCTTTTCCATGTTTGGTGATTTTTTGGAAGGTTTTTAACACTTGCTTGAGCTAAATGTGCACCGCATCAGTGGGATGATGCTGATGGGTCATGGTGAGGATCTTAAAGATGACAAATATTTGACGTGGGAGCTAAACCAATTTTCATAGTAGAGAACACGCAGCATTACGGCTATTTTCAGTAAGCAGCTCAAAATATCACAAGTGTGATAAACCAGTCAGGTGTTTATTTCTTTCTGTTTTTGTTATTATTCGATCTGGATCTGGGGCGGAGGACAGTATGCTGTCCTTCAGGGCCCGTCATGCACAGACGCAGGCTGCAGAGGACAGTGTGCCTTCCTGTAGTGCTGTGGCACACTCGGCCTTATATAAACCACAACGGCACTGCTCTGCCCTGTTTGCTGCAGAGTCTTGGCTCAGGCCCTCGGGGAAGTCACTAACCGCTGATGTGAATTGGAGAAGAACACATTACACACTGGTGTAATTTGCTGTAAATTAATTCACTGGCAACTAAAAGCATCTTGTGTGAGACCTGCACAACTCCTGCTGTGGAGGAGTTCACCGTTTTTCCATCGTCACCTGCTCCCGCGTGTGTGTGTGTGTGTCTGCGGACGCCGCGATGCCTTCTCAAGCACGACGGTGCCTCGTGTTTGATTGCCGCGGCCGAGATTCCATCTGTGAAAGTCGTAATGAATTGCCCCCAGCGTGAGTGTCACTCCATAACATCCGGGACCAGGGGCCACAAACGGTTGCGTAACCAGGAACGCCTGGAAAGTTTAGTTGATTGTGTCTCATAATTGGTGATAGGATAATGAGGACACATCTTGTTTTTGTCAGTGCACACTTGGCATGCTGTCTGGCTCCACAAATCAATGGGAAATGTGTGAATGGAGGGGGAGGGCTCTCTGAGATTACAAAAAATGGAAAAAGATATTCACTGTTTCGTGGAACTGGCTGAGTCAGAGTTATTATACTGTGTCATGCTGATTTAGTTTTTTCACTTCGATCTGATTTATACGTCAGACATCATCAATCTGTACAGTGCAGAGCTGTTGATTATTTTAATAAGAAGCGTTTTAATTGGCTGTCCGTCTCAGAGATTTATTATTTTCCAGAAAGCTCTTCCACCTCCCTAATGAGAAGGTGCACTACTACGACTATTAGCAACTGATGCAGTGATGAAGCTTCTGTACTTCATTCAATCCTTTTATTCAAAGTGGATCACATGATTCACACGTTGGCTCACAACGTGTGTGAAAGCTCATCGTGATGAACATTTAGAGAAACACCTCCGAGACGTTTTGTGTCTTTCAGCTCCTTCTTTTTGTTTTGCGATGGGAGACGTTGCAGTTTGGGCTCACTCGCTCCTGTTGGCTGTTTTTCCGGCACAGCAGCAGTTTGCAGCACTCTGGGGGATGATAATGTGTTTAATTGTGTATAATAATACACAATTAAAGTACAAATACCACAAAACGCTGTATTTGGTTACATTCATGATCGTTACATGTGGTTGAGATAGCAGCAGCACGATGCAGTTCATTAAAAGTATTATAGTATGAGTTTTACATACATCTTGAATAAATTAGCTTTGAGTGCTGTCAGATGATTCATTTACATCAATTTATTAATTTCTGCCTATAAACTCTACTGCAGCCATGCTACATTTGTTTGGGTATCGTCATCAAAACTTTTTCATGTTCAATGTCCAATTCCAGCCTTTTTACAGCAAAAGTAAAAAGACAATAATTCATTATATTGCTTGTTGACTGCAGTAACTTTATATATATATATATATATATATATATATATATATATATATATATATATATATATATATATATATATATATGTTTTAAATGCAATTAATATATATGCTTTCATGCAATAAAGACATTCAGTTTCAAAATAATTTTAAATGGAGGTGTCGTTGTATCTTTGTGTCTTGGCAGGAGGATATCAGCCAAGACACACCACCAGGCCGTGGACTACAACATCTTCGAGGGCATGGAGTGCCACGGTGTCCCTGTCGTCACCATCTCCAGAGGCAAAGTGGTCTATGAGGATGGGCGGCTCAAGGCGTCAGCAGGACACGGCAGATTCATCCACAGGAAGCCCTTCTCTGAATTTGTTTACAAAAGAATCAGGCAAAGGGATCAGGTCAGTCAATCCCCACGACTTTCATGAGTAGAAAATAACTATTACAGACTGTGTCTGTGCTCCAATAGCCCAAAAACCCCACTGAACACCTACCTGCTCAGCACCAAACAGCAGACACACAACACAGTTGACTAGCTGGTAAACCTAGTGGAGCGTTTAGCTCTCAGAAGTTGGTGGAGACCAAAAACAGCTGAAACTACTATTGGACTTGCTTCCACCAGAGTAGAAACGAAATAACAAAATAAATGCTAATGCTACTATGCATCTGCTGGATGTGGAGGCTAGCAACTGTTTGTCACCATGTCAAGGTATATCAGTGTTTTGTTCACAACTTTAAGAGGCAAAAACAAACAGTTATTGCAGTGATTTTTTTTCAAATGCCCAACTTTACAGCAGCAATACAGTGTGGTACTAAAGCAGTTTGGGACTCTATAGCTAATATCCCAATTAATGACAACTGCAGGTGATCCACTTCTTTGTCCTAAGATGGCGACAGACCAAGCCTCGCACTTTGAGCTTCATCGCGGCTCTTCGTAAAAAAACCTCTGGTTGACGTCATGTTGACAACATCCTTATTTTATACAGTTTATGATTTACAATCGACCTTGTAACTAACTCACTTTGCTCTGTGTGGAGCGCTGAATGAGGCGGCTTTATCACTGCCGAACTGTCAGCTGGACTAAATATTTGCTGAGTGTTGATTCATCTTTTCTTGTTCAATGATGTGAGTATCATAATTGTGAGCATCATACATGAAACATAGAGGACACTGCTTATGTGTAAAGCATTTTTCAGGCAGGACTGATATTCAGATTTGAATTTAAAGCAAGCAAATATTGATGAGTTACTGGACACAAAGGTCACTTGACCCTTCTCTCTCTGCTCTGTTTGGCCTGCAGGTGGGGACGCCTACAGCTGTGATCAGAAAGCCCTATGAAGGCAAAGTCATTTCTGTATGAGCAACTGACCCAGAACATGAAAGGCAAGACATTTCTGCAAGTCATACATACATTATTCAACCATTGGCCTTCAGCCAAATCACGTGTGCAGTTAAGGTGGCGGTGTGGATGTTTAGGTCATCAGCATTAAGGTCAATGTTCTGTTTTCAGATAATACCTCTGTTATGTTTGTTCCACTGTGTGAGGTTTTGAGGTCAGCTGTGCTCGGCACACAGCAGCCGCTGTGCTGCTGCAGAGTATATGTGCTCTAACATGCATTGCATACACTATGCAATCAATTCACTGTGAAGAAGGAACATTGGGCTGATGCACGATGTCACGGTTAAAAAATGTGGTTTGATTTGAAAATGGGATCTTTCATAATTTTCAAGTTTTGTGCATCATTTCATCATAAAATAATTACTCCAAAACTGGCTTCAGATTCTTCTTTTACTGGGCTTTTTAAATGTTTTATTGTATTTCTCCCGTTTTCCACCATGTTTGTTGCCATTGCTAACCCGAAAGCTTTTTTCCCTTTTATGAACCATTCATTAAAATGACAAGATTCACTTTGTTGACCCAGATTGACTCTGTATTTGCATATTCAGCCGGATTGCACATTATCATATGCACACTAACTATGCCCATGTATGGACTTGCGTTCATTCCTTCCCATGGTACAAAAAAAGAAGAAGGTCTGCGGCTGTCACCGAGCATCATGTGGCAGCTTCCTATTGGGCTGGCATGCTGCCGTGCTTTTTGCCACAGGGCCAGTTGAGACATAATGTGAGCTTATCATGTTGCCACACGGGTCAGTGGCAGCGTGTGAGTCACAGAAGGCCTACTCATCCTTGAGCTGTACCGCTTCCTTCCTCTTGTCTCTGACAGCGGAAGAGGTGGTGTGGGAACGTACAGTCGAGAAAGAGGATCTCTGAATATGTGCCTTACTGGAGTTCCAAAAAGTAAATAACAAGGAATACATTTTTTTTGTGTTGACTCAACATTTTCGACATTTGGGAAGTGATTCACTTCAAATTCAACTCAGAAATGAAGGTTAACTACTTTAGCAGAGTTGGAAGAATTATTATTTTTAACTGGAATAGGTCATTGCCTTTTCTTTTTCTTTTAAATTGGGGCACATATGATTGAGAATGCACTATTGTGGTTTTACATCACAGCAGTCTCTGGTCTGATCAGCATTTTGAGGTTAAGTATTTCAACATGCAATGTAGTTTTGTATTTCTAACAACTCCTCCATCCCTGGCCTTTGTCATGATAACACGTTGTGATGTGATGTCCATACTTTGGGTTTCACCAAGCATGCACATGACATCACTCATGGTCTGACCGCGTTCACAGCACACTGATGAGAACTGCTTGTATAACAACAATGAAAATGGGAAAATGGGGAAGGTATTGTAATACTAAACACAACAACACCAGTAACAATGCAGGACCACGTACTTGCCCTGGTGCATGCTGGGAACTTCCTCCTCCACACCTGTCAGGAGACTGCAATACAAACTTACACAAATTATGAATTTTCGATAGATCTTTGAAATTTTAAAAGGATATGATAAAATCAAATAGCATGACATGTATTTAAAAATGTGAGCCCAGAAGAATGAATAACAAAAGAATACATTTATATATATATATATATATATATATATATATATATATATATATATATATATATATATATATATATATATATATTTATATATATATACACACATATATATATATATATATATATATATATATATATATATATATATATATATATATATATATATATACATCTAACTACTGCAGGATGTTAATAGACAGCGACAGCGTAAGTAAAAAGAGGACAGTGCTGTTCACTGCACATGTAGGGGACATCTGTCTTATGTTATGTAAGCAAATATCACTGTTCTACTCTTCAGTGGAACATTGTACATGGAGGTAAAATATACAATCCTGTGGTTTAGTTTATTAGAAGCTGTTTTTTTTTCTTTATTTTTTATGTGAGATGAGCACTGGAGGGCGCAGGATTAACTGCTATTGTCACAAATCCATGATTGTTGACGAGATTGTTAATTAGACTTGCAAAGTAAAATGAAAGACAATCTTTTCATTTCAATGCCTCCAACAAGACAATAACTTTAATGAGATACAATATGTTGTTGGTATATCACTATTATATTTGATCGGTTGGCAGGACTGTGCTATCGATCCTAAATGTAAGCAGTATGTCTGGTTATCTCGAGGATCACAGCACACACAGAGAATAATGTCATCTGTCTTCTTATTGCATAAACATGATGTCATGTGGAATGTCAGACAAATACATTGACATTTATAGTTTCTGAAAACTCATTGGAACCAGAATGAATTCATTTCTAAGCTCTGGATTTCTGTAATTATTGAACAATTGTTAGTGTGAAAGGGTTCATATAAATTATTTATTAACCTCTCAGGGTTACCAGCATTGGCCAGTTATGTCATCATCTAACCACCACAGTATGCTGAATCACATGCAGAGTCAAGTAATGGACCACTGTATTTATTGTTGTAACATGCCATACAATATGAAAAAGTATATAAAAAACATATGTACACAACACTCACTCACTATAATAATACACAACATATCAGAAGAGACAAGTTTTCCTCACTTGTTTTTCCAGTTAATTACAAAGTGCATAGTACCGGAAACGCGTCTTCCCGAGTACAGAGTTAGTTTTAAGAACTTTTAAAGTTGTCTTTCTACCTGATCTGATGATATAGTGTTTTAATTTGCAAACAGTATGCATCCATAATCCATTGTGTGTAGACAAACTATATTATTGCATAATATACTGTATCTGTTTGAGTTCCATTATTAGTATAGATCAGTGTGAACATCAAACAAGTGCTTTGGAGGTTAGTTTACAAAATTCTTTGCAATGGTCAGTTGGAAATGTTATATATATATTATATATATCTAATAAATATTATTCATGTATAAATAGCAAGCAGCTTATTATTGATCCATGTGGGACACTTTTAACCTCCTTGATTTGAAACCATCTACAACAACAGTCTGAACTCAACCTGAAAGATTTGATTTCAATCATCTAAAATAATTGAAAGCAGCTTATTTCACTGTATATTATCCTGTAATCAACAGCATCAAAAAGCCCTGATCAGATCGACAAACAGTCATTGGACCAGGTCTTCACCCTGACCGCTGTTGCTGAAGCACTTTATCTGTAGCCAGTGCTTCTGGGGCAGACAGGCACCGTCTTTGTTCAATGAGGTAACAGTTGATTTAAAAAGTAAAGATGTAACAACAGGATCATCAGGGACGTAGATTCCATTGTTCAACGTTGTCTTTATCAGGAGACCTTCTTATGCTTTCTTATAATAGAATATAAAAAGCTTGCAGCTAAAATAATTACGTCCTTACACGACACTTGGCGGATCCCCTTTGGGCCTGAAGAGTAGTGGGCACCAGAAATGTGGCTGAAAGAGAAGACAATCACCCTGAAGCGTCACACAAAGACATTCACAAACATAACCAGGATAGACAGTTTGTAATACCTTTAAGTAGAGTGACGTGAGGCTGCAGTTGTCTTTCCCCTTCCTCTTTTTGCCTCTCTTCCTCAGGATTTTGGCGTGCAGGTACTCCACTCTCTCCTCTGCGGCGCTGGCGAAGAATCGCTCGCAGACCATCAGCCTGAGCTGGGCCGCTTTGGCAGCCATCAGAGACATAATGAACAAGGTGAGCAGGATGGCAGCCAGCGGAGCTACAGAGTTGTAGAGCAGCAGCTTGGGTTTAGGAAGGCATCTCTTCTCAAACAGGGTCACAGAGTAGGAGAAGTCTTTTTGATGGCTCTCCTCACCAAACGGTATGCCTATTAAAGTCGCAATTCCCTGAGAAGAGAAGGGAATTCACATTCAGGAGCTGTCGGACGGCGACAAATACTGTGAACGCAGAAAGATATCAGAAGTTCTTTCACAAGCATACTTACTTTGATGCTCATTATCAACGGGACGTGGAATGGCTCCAGCTCTGATAGCTTCCTTGTTACAATATCAACAAAGCAGTACAATAGGGCATCCACAGTTATGAATAGGACCCAAGTCATGAAATGGGAGACAACTGGAACACCGAATTTCAGCATGGCTCTCCCCTCCCTGGCAGTGGGACGGGCCGAGGGGATGGTGGTGTACAGCTTCTCTTCCTCGGGCGTGAGCGGGAGGACGTGGGGCTTTCCCTCGGTCTTCCGCTTCTCGTCGAAACCAACAAATTTGCTGCTCACGAACCGGTTTTGGTATTTTGCGTCGCCGCAGTATTTTTTGAGGTGCAGCGCTATGAACAGCATGAGCATGAGGAAGCTGATGGCAGGAAACATCCTATCAGTCACAGAGGAGACTGTATTCATGAGGGACTGGACATACTTCACGGTGTCATTCAGCTTCTGCTCTGCTTCACTGAGTTTCCACCTGAAGTTCTCTGATTCCAGTCTGGGTGTCACCTTAAGTTGGGAGTCGAGGTTGACCACCCCTAAGTCTGTCACCCCCTTGAGCATGTTTCCTAGCCACTTCAACATCTTGACATAGTTACTGAAGGGGGCAACGATGGCTGCTTTCTTGGCCTTTAGGTTGCAGATCATGCTCCGGACCAGGCCTGTGGTGTTCTCCAAGGTGTTGCGGATGTTTCTCAGAACCACTATACTGGTCCCGGCGGTCAGAAGCAGGTTCCGACTCTTCTTCATGGAAAGGGAGATCACAAATAGAGTCCCCAAGCACCTGACTCTCTTTGATAGGAACAGGGCAACGGTGAGTAGTGCCGCAACGCAGACGGCAATCCCTCTGGCTGCCGCCAGCTCGTAGTTCAGCGTGAAGAGGAGGTAGAGGAGGAGCAGGGAGCTGAGCAGGAGGCTGGAGAAGCTACATGTGAAGAGGAGGATGAGAGTTCTTCGAACGCCATCTCTGTTACCAGTTGTGAAAACATCCACAGCCAGGTAACCAATACCCCCGAGGCTCTGTTTTAATGCAATCAATGGGGATAGCATCCTGGACTTGGGGGTCAACATTAGAGTACAGCCACATGGAAGAAAAAAACAGACACGGCATGAACAGATAGTTGCAAAAGATATGCAACATTTAACGATGAACAAAATGGCTTTACCTTTCAGTCAAAATTATAAAATCTGAAAATGATGTAATGGGATCTTTAAGTACACACCTGCGGTGCAGAGCTTATCATCTGTTCTCATGCACAGAGTTTGCAGGCTCCTTAAATACGACTAAAACAGGAACTGTCCTGCCCCCTCAAACCTCAGCCATTTGTCAGTCATCCCTATTTTAAACCAAAAGCAGAAGCAAACAGGGCCGAGGCTGAACGTTGACAGTGTGTGAGACCGGCTTGTGCTTTTGAAGATTGCCAAGCTGCCTGCCACTAGTGCACGAATGGCTTCAGATCACTTCCTGTGTATATGCACCTTAAAGAGACAGTTCACCCCGAAATCTCAAAGACGCAGCTCACAACAATGACACCTTTTGAACTCACGGTAATATATGTTGCCCCAGTTCAGGCTGGTACTCTGATGTAAAGGAGTAAACTACTTGTCTTATGTTAATATGTAATAAAGTATTTGAATAGGTTTTTTTTGTATTTTTGGAGGTTCATAAAAAAATGTAATTCTCACTCCAATAAACTCTGCGAATCTCGACATTTCAAAAATGTATCTAATATCTCATTATATTACAACTGGTGCATGCTTGAGTGTGCAAATCTGAAAGCGATCAAATTAGTGTAAATGTGATGGGACATTACTCGTGCCACTGACGAGCATCGCCTCCGACACGGCAGACTGTCTCCCACTCTGACTACATTGTTTGCATCTTGCGATAAATATTAATGTTCTATATCACTTTGTGTTGTGTCTATTTTCCTTTTCTGTTGAGAAGATAACTCAGACTTTTATTAGCTTTGAGGCGCTGCTGCTTAATCACGAGTTTCAGTATTAAAAGACATTCATATACAATGCTTTATGAATGATGAATTAAGGGTTTACTCATACTGCTAAATGGCGTGTAATTATCATAAAGTGTTTCCCAGGAATGAACTCTGGGTCGAGCTGTCGCTGCTTTATTCCCAGTGATTATTCATCCTTGCAGGTGGTGAAGATTTGCCATGGTGAGGTGACTCAAGAGGGCAGAGGGACATCACCATGGTTACTCCTGCTCCACTGAGCTCTGGTACTCTCATCACATCCTGTTTTCAGTTTGTCTGTGTACTGTATCTATACCTGTGCTATAAATCATAAATTAATCAATGAAGTGGCGTTCACTGCATTGATAACTAAAAGAGTTGGTGATGTATGCACAATTCTGCAGTTGTTTTACATTATTTGACGTTTTAGCTGATTATTTCATCCACTGCTCCACAGTGCAAAGTAACGCGACAAAGTTACATTATTACAGGAATGATGCCCCGCATATTTCATATCTTCAGTCTGGCTTTAATGCACCGCCTCGCCACCTGCGTCTCTAAAGACGTCTCAGAGTTTCCATACATTTGCGTAAACATCTTTCAGGCCTATTTATCTGAGTACGCTACGGTTATAAATGAGACCCCCTGGTGGGGGATGCAATAGGTCGCTTCATGATAATTGTAGGATCCAGGGTTTTGGGAGTTTTTAGACCAATACTGAATCTATACAGGATTACTTTTCTGCAGGTTCTAAAGAAAGCATGTCACACGCTTGTGTGTGTGTGTGTGTGTGTGTGTGTGTGTGTGTGTGTGTGTGTGTGTGTGTGTGTGTTCCTCTTATCACCACCCAACTCTTGGCATCAGTGTAATATCAATTTTTTTATTTTTAATTTGAAAAATAACTTACATAAATCTCTGTACTCAACCATACTTAACCAAGACATAGCCTTGGCATTAACACATTGCACCAAAAAGAGAAAATGAAAAGGCATTCAAAAGGATAAATAACATATGTCTTTGTCATCATGTGAGGCATTTTTCCTGTTCCAAACGAGTCTATCGATCTATTCATGGTAGCTTGTTTATTCAAATTCTGACATCTAAAGTTATGTACAATGAAAATTAAAATGAAAATATATGCTGCAGCCTGTGACAGCTTGTGACGAGGTTTTCTCGGACATTAAAAATGCCTCATCGTCATATGGAAAAGGAAGAATGCCTCCGTTTAATTTCATTCAGACATACTGCAACTATAAGATTCATATACTTCCCAGACAAGAGAAGTATTTTATAATTACTAAAAATAGAAAATAAAAAATAAACTGGTCTTGGCTTTTAAATAAAACTAACAAAAATATAGTAAATTAATTTCATTTTCATTAAAACAAGAAAAAACATTTTCTGTGGCAATATCCCTTGTTATTTGAACTTGTGATTAGCTCATCTTCACAAACAGTGCCTGTAAAACTGAACCACAGCAACATACATCTCGAGCTTGTTTGCTGCCTCTTGATTAGGTGTAGACCTCTTGCTGTACCAATACAGATTATTTTTGCATGTTCGTCAACAATACTGAAATAAAATACACTTGCAATCACAACTGTTTCGTCAACCTCCATTAAATATAAAATATTTTCCTTGTCACTTTTTTTTCCTCAAAAACCTGAAAGAATATATGACCTTGGGGGTGGAATGTTTTTGTTAAAACTTCAATAATTGGCCGTGGAAGACCAAGAACTAATTTGTCGTAGAGTTCAATTCGAGGTGAGGGAGAAAAGTAATGAAGTTGACATGCACTGTACAAGAAACTGCAAAAATTCCAAATATCATCTTTATCAAAACATGCTGAGTTACTGTAAGGTGTGCCCAAGCCATGTTGCAGAAAATCCTTTTCAACATGCTTGTTAAACAAATCAAATCCAAAATGAAATACATACTGAAACAATACAGAACTGTAAAATAACCAACAGTCCTAAAATCTGGACAATATCAGGGGACTGAACAATGGTAGCAATGAATAGTACAATGAGAAGTACCCTGGGACAAGGAAGAAAAAGAGAAACATGTACAATTTGCACATAATGTTTATCTTGATAAGGCATGAGCCTTTTACAATGAAATAAATAACTTACATTTATTTTCATTATCACTTTTTGTCACATAAACATTTTTCTGTTAAGTAGCTCCAAAAGTTTCCTTTAAGTTTCCCTTATCTGCATGTCTGCAAAACACAGACTCATGAATGGTCTAAAGAATGGTAAACAATGTCTTTTTTTTAATCACAATGTTGCATTCACTCCCCTTGAAAACCATGCACTAGTGAAATTTATCTTTAAAAATAATATAAATTGTTGAAAATGGCTGATCTGTTTTATTTTTCATCTTTTTGCAAGTTGCAGCCTCAAGAAAATAATTTTCTTTATTTTTTTTTTAATTCAGCTAAATTTGTGTCCATGCAAATTAACTAAAAGGGAAAAAAAATATTTTTTTTCTCATTTAATTTTCATACAATATATCAACAGAGAAAGAATGATGGTAGATTTTACATCTTTTAATGGGGTTTGGATCGATACTGCATATTCTGGAGTGTTGATGGTAACCACTTCAATATTGCCTCTGATTAACTTTGAAGTCTTTCTGGTGATTTACCAGTACGGTTTGATTCAGTACATAATGCAGGGTATTTCTTTTGGGGTGTGGGGGAGTGTGGATACAAGCCGGGACACACCTCACCCAAAGTGATGGTCTCCAAAACTCCATCTACACAGCTAGGTCTGTTGGCGTGGCGTGACCAAGCATCTGGTTAGAAACACTGTCACCCCTTCAGATATAAGAACATTGACTCTAAAAAAAAAGGAAAGAAAAGAAAGAAGAAAAAAAAAGAAAAAAAAGAAAGAAAGAAAAACATTTATTTTTCATTCGAAAAGGGCTTCTGTAGAACTCGTTTAGCGGTTCCCAGTACTGACCCCCATGGCTTCGAATTGGATGAAAACCTGGAACTGACGGATTCCTCGTGCTAAGGAGTTCATTCCAGCTTCCTCCAAATAACAACAACAACAACATCCGGCAATCCCGGCCGCCAGGCGCTTGCGACACGCTTCGCCACGTGCACAATGTGCGCAACGTTTTTGCTCAAAAGACAGGATCACGTTTTGCACCCCTAGAAACAGGCTCAGAAGACACAACATCAAGCATGCAGTGTAACCGGGGGGCGTGACCTGCAGTCGCAACACTGGCTGCTACAACAACGCTATCAGTCCACACGCTGCTATGATCGAGAGAAACTGTCCAGTGACGATTGGGAAGCTCTTCTTGTCAGTGGGGCCAGAGTAGGGTCCACCAGTGAGGAAGGAGGAAAGAGCTTAAACCAGCCAATCACCATGTTGGACAGGTCCAGCTCATCTAACAGTATCTGAACCGCTCCCATGAATGATTTATGGTCCATGCGTCCATAGTCACCCCAAACGATGACCTGCAGAGAAGAACACAGACAAAGAAATGATTCAAAAGGATGAGACAAGTTGAAACAGTGACAGATGAAGTGATTTTGTATTTATTACCGTGGGACTGTTCTTACCTGTAAAACCTTCCCTCCTGGACTCTCTTCAAACGGCAGTTGCTGCTGGTAAAGAGGGTCCAAGGTTTTTCTTGCTACTTTTGTTTTCTTTTTGGCTATGCAGACTCCGTTTTCTAAAAGGTAGACCTTTACATATGGTGCTGAGAAGAGAGGAGGAAAAAGATAGTTAACAATACGCGCAACCTCTGATTCTCATCCCACAGCTCGAAAGGAATATGCTTTTTCACCTTTTTGAACGCTTAAGTGTGCAATTGCCTGTGTTAAGAAAAGGTGTGAGAGCTCTAATTACCTGGCAGTGCCTTGGAACCTGGTTTTCCCACAAGGCCACGGGCTCTGATGATCTCCACCTCCAGTGCTCCTTTCTTGTCCACCATACCGATCTGGATGTCTCCTGAGTAACAACAGTACCTAAAGTTATAGCACACTACTGACTGATGTCTATCAGCATATAAGGTACAAGTATATACAAGTTAGTGAGGTATACATATATACATATTTTACAGTATATACGGAATACAATAACATAACACTTGCAAGAGTCTTGTGATTGCTTAATTAAAATGTTCAATACTTAGCCTTTCCTAAGCCAGGTACCATAAATGTATTGAATCAAAGGATTATTGTTCTCACCCATAGGTGGCGTAGCCAACGTCTGTCGTCCCACAAGCTGAGCGGGGCCAAGACCATCCAGGAAGTCACTGAACTGGGCGTCTGAGGAGAGCCTGACACCAGGGAAGATGAGACTGAGGAGAGAAAGACACCCTGGTTACCACAAAGATGTTGGCATGAGACAGCAAACCACTGCAGCCCATTGGAAGTCATGAGGATGAGGAAGAGTGAACCTCAGTATGAGTCATCAAATCAGATTGTTTGCTCTGTACATTCAAACTGATCCCAGGACAAAATGCATGCAGGAGTTTTTTGGACTGATGAATATGTGTCTCCTTACTTTCCCTCGGAGCTGTAGCTGTTCATGCTGCCGTCCGTGGACTCCCGGCTGGCCTGCCGAGTCATCCTGCTCCTCATCTCCACCGCCAGGCCCGTCTCCGTACTCCTCTGGATCGTGCTGCGCAACTTTTTACCTCCTGCTTCTGCACACAAACGACACAGGCGAAGGAAAGAGAGGAAGGGAGAAAGAGCGGTGGAGACTGTCACTCCATGACGTTGCAGCACTTTGTGACTCATACAGCGAGTTGCACTCACGCAGATTATTTACCGACATTCCTCTGCTTTCATTTGTGTATAGAAAAACAAATCATTCTAGAGGGAAAACAAAACACAAAGACTACTCTGTGAATGAAAATCGATCTCTATACCATGAAGTATGCATCGTTTATTTTAGCAAGAATCATGTCCATTTCACTGGGACAATCAAAGAAAGTTGCTCATTCCAAAAGCTCTACAGCGGTGTATGTGTCAATCAGAACAACATGTGCAGCGCTCCTCTGGTCTGTGCTAAGGGGGTCTTGTGGGAGCCCTGGTGAGTTCATGCTTCACCCATAAACATCCAGCGTAACCCCCCCCCCCCCCTCTCACATCCTAACTGATCCAAGACGACAGCTGACTCCAACCGTTAGCCCTGCTGCTGCTCATCTCCATCCAGCCTCACTGACATGGGGGCACATGGCTGCGTTTGTGGCAGAAGTACACATACCTACACAAAAGTATTTATGCAACAAGTCAACACTACACAGAAAGAGATATTTGTTATAAGTCATTTAGCTTTTGGACAACTATGTTGTCTCTTTTTCATACTTGTAACCAAATGAATGCTAAATGAGAACATCATATTATTTCCCAGAGGTCAAATTATGCCTGCAAAACCAGACAAAGGTGATAACGGAGAGGTTATCATCAATTCACTGTTTGTAACCCCCAGATGCAAAGTCATGACAAGCAATCCATACATTCCCTGATGCCATTTCCTCTACGTCATTTCCCAGTTTGTATGGATGACTCACATCTAGACTACAGCAGTCCTAATCCAGCACCATCATGGGCCCTTTCACTCTTCCTCCTCATGTCAGAGGAGTCGCCGAGGAGAAGAGAGGTGTTTCTGTTTCCTATCTATCACACGGGCATAAACACATTCACATTCACAGAGCCATCAAGCCTTTCAGCCTTGAAATCTCAGTCATTCAGTCGTCCTCCGCCTCCTCTTCCTGCTCTCCACACTCTACATAGAAGACGGAGCCGCAGAGGTCGTATCTGACGTCTGTAGTAAACCGCAGCTTGTAGATCTGGGCCAATCAGGGGTGAGTCGGATGTTATCAATGGACATTAAAAACATACCGTTTTCAGAGATCGTTTTTACTGCTTTGATACAGAATGAAACACATTTGTCACAAATACTAATACTATGCTTACCATAATGTCAATGAATCGGTTATTTTACAAAATAACTTTACAAGAGTTGCTTTGACAAAAGAGTGATGAAAAATCCTGTTTCCATACACACAGAAGTGCATCTACATTATAGATAAAAATCCACACAAACACACACACGCGCAGGGGCAGATGAGCGTTCTCAACCCTGGTTGGAGAATGTAGTCTAGCACTTTTGTATGGCAACGTGAAGTCGCAGTAGCCTAGAAAACAGACAAACTGGCCCGTCACCAGAAGGTCAGTGCCCTCAAATCTGGGCCTTGGCAGACAGCAAAACACAATGAGAAAGCTGCTTGATGGCCAAACAGTGCAAGTGTGTGTGTGTGTGTGTGTGTGTGTGTGTCTGTGTGTGTGTGTGTGTGTGTGTGTGTCGAGGTATGCATTTCAAATCCTTGAACTTTTTTATTGTCTCTAAATTGAGAACCTACAACGCCACAAGAACAGGAAACAATAGGAGCATCTTGCGAGGCATGAATATAAACACACACAGTAGGCGTCATCACAGGGTGATGTTGTATTCCAAAGCTAAATAAGCACCCTCGCCCACAAGACACAAAACAATGATTCAGTCCAGCTTCTAAATCCTTTGTTTTCATTCACAGAGCCAGATTTTAAATTATCAGGGAGAAATGAGATATTGTGACATGAGAATATAATGTCAGACTGATTCATGTTAACACCAACACCAGCGGCAGTAGCAACAACAAAAGAAGTAATATGTGTATTTAACTCCAAATTGCTTGGACGATAAATTGACTTCTCTTGAGATGCAGGCACAGATATCAACTTTTAAATCATAATGTTACACACATACACACACACACACCTTCATCCTATTTTTTTTAAAATTACATCCCTTAACCTTCCCCAAATCTGCTAACAATCTATACCTCTGCTTCTTTTCACAAATCCTAAACCCATCTCTGTTGTCCCTCAGTTTAAATGGCTGTGCTGCCCCCCCCCCCCCCCCCCGTCCCCTCAGCCGGCAGCTGCTGCTGGGACACTTCCCCAGATGTCATCTTACCTCCGTCCTCCTCATCGAAGGAGTTCATGCAGGGAAAATAGACAGCCAGCGCTTCAAACGATGCAGAGAGGCTCATCTTGCTCTGGGAGCGCTGGATACGCATCCCGGGGACCGCAGCAGAGGTATCGTGCCCCTGCCTGCCCATGGTGACCGGCAGCCGTCCTTGTCAATGCGGTGAACTAAATTGAATGCACGAGACGTCAGCTTTGCCTTCTCTGACTGGTCTTGCAGGCAAAAGGTTTGAAAATCAACTAAAATCAAATCTGTTTGATAAAGTCCCGCAATAGGAGACTCAATGCTGTGAGAGAGCAAATAATTGCACCCGTCTAGTCGGTTTCTAAATGCTCTGTCGACTGCATCTTAGGGAGAGCTTCAGAAAAACGTTGCTTGAGTAGCTGAGGCTTGCTCTGTCTGGATCTGACGTTGCTACTGCACCTCTTTCTTCAGGGGGGAGGGGAGAGAGCTGCATCGCGCACCACCAATCAGAGGCCAGGCTGCTCAGGCGCACCTCGGCTGGCTCTGCGGGTAAACGAGCTCTACCCAGAGATATTGAGCCACATTTATTTTAACCTCTTCTTTTATTGTTTACTTTCTATTTTTGATTATTCTACCTGGTGTTTTGTTTTTCTTATGTGCTATTCATGACCGATACTTTCCTTTTCTTGTCATCACTTTTCCCATCCCTCCCTCCCCCCTCTCATCCACAAACGCCAGTATAAACAAGTAGTTATTATTTCTGCCAACAGCCCTGCTCCTCTGTCAGAGGGCTTCAGCTACATGGCAGTCACTCAACGTTCACATGCCAAACGCTGCTACTTTATTTTTATATTATCCAAAACTACCATACCACAGCTGTGCTTTGTGTCAGGAGGAATTCACTCTGCTTTTGCTGGCTGTTATTAGTGTTGCTGAGAATGTGAAGTGGATGATTATATTTGCGTGCTAAGACTGACAACTTAATCTGTCTTCTTCTCACAGCCTCACACAGCTATGTTGAGATACAGGAAATTCATTCTCCCTTGATCAATTACAAATCACACTTTTAAACCAGGAAACAAGCTCTTTGTTTTTACCAGGGTCAAACGTATCTAAACATTAACATTGTTTCTGTCTATTTCTACCATTTGTGGACACCTGAGGTCAGCTCTATTCAAACAATCGAGATCCAAAAGACAACAATGGGGCCAAGAGAAAATATTTCTTCACAGGTGGTCCCTGAAATACTGATATATCTGCTACTGGCCTGGTGTGTGAGAGACGTAGCACAGGGAGCAAATGTATGGCTTTAAACTAAACTCAAGCCCCTCTGCTAACTGTCTGTACAGCTTGGTATAACAAGTCTTCTGCTTTGACGCACTGCCAGGAAATCAATTATCGTACTTTTGTTCTAAACATGTGTCTTGCATATTAGGCACAAGATGAGACAATAGGCAATAAGCCCCGCCTCCCATGGCTTCTTCCTTAGGCTTTCAGCGCTGTCATGGTGCCCACACGGACACTGACTGCACTTTCTAAATAAGATCAAATAATCGTATAATCACATGTATTTATACATGTAATCATGTATAAAGATAGAAGCTGAAGGCTAAAGAGCAATGTGTAAAAGTGAACCACTACAAATTAAATTGAGGAACGACATTGTTCCTGTAAAGCTAGGTATGTCTTTATTTATTGTTACAGCCATTAAAAAGCAAAAGCAGCACACTACTGAAGACTATATTGTCAGCGGCGAGAATAGCACAGAAGTGCTAACGCTGATTAACTATGTGCTAACATACTCTGCTAATGTTAGCGCCGCAAACTCCACATAGTGTTCAAGCTAAGGCAAAAGACACAGCAACCTACTTCCACAAAGACACCTCTTAATTATGACGTTCATTTAGGTTTCATCTCGGTCAGCAGAGTCAAAAACAACACATTTGTAGCTTTGCTGGAAATTGGACAAACACATGCAGTTACAATGCAAACAATCTTACGAGTCTCAGAACTCAGACAGTGACATATACCGACAGATTGGTTATATTTAAATGAATGTCTCTTTACAAATATTGGACGCAATGCTACTAAACTTGATATCAGATATTTAATCCTTATCAATTTGATGATTTCTTTGGTGGATTTCATTAAAATTGTTACATACGCTCATGTTTGAATTGCTCAGGATGAATTGTAATAATTGTGTTGATCCCTTCGATCCTCTGGTCAAAATATGAATTGGTTTTATTACCAACTTTGGCCCTCTGACCAAACTAATTCCCATCATCTGGAAATGAAGTTCGTCCCTCAAGTCCTTGAAGAATTGAATCTGAAAATACTCTCTCATTTCCCAACAGCATGACTTGTACAGATTAACATGAAAGCACACTGTGCAACATATCTAGTCTCACTCCAAAACTACAGGACAGTGACAACACGGCTGGGAATCACAAGCACCTCATATGGCAGGAATCTGAAGAACGCTGCCACTACTCCAACAACAACAAAAAGGTGTAATATCCCAGAAGTCACACGTTACGTCCAACCGTCTGGCGTGCGGCAGAGATCACAGGTGGAGGCTTTCGGAAGTCTTTCTGATTGATGATCCCAGCCCTGGCCCAGCGTCAGAGAGCGACTCTGGCACGCCACACTGTAAACACAGCCTAATGGAGGGCTCTAACCCTGGTACTCACATGCACGGATGTAGGCAAACACACATATCTGAGCACTTACATGCAAACAGGCCTGAACACGCACCAATACTTACTCTAATGCAGGCTAACACACTCTCTCTTCTCTCAGTTTACATTCCCTGCTGCCTTTATCAGGGAAATACTTTCTATTGCACAATAAGGTGTGAGAGCACCTTTGAACTTACTACTGTTTCAATCTTACAATACAACACATTAAAGCTGCATTCATCATTTTTAGCTGTAAATGTGAGACGCACACTTCTAACATATTCCTTATATTGCTATGGCTAACAAAAAAAGAAAAGAGCTTGAAGAGGCTGAAAAAAACTACATAAAGCCGCAGAGTTGGCTCTTAGTGTTAGACGCCTTTTGATTTCACAGTAATATACAAATATGTACTGTATTAATGCAGTTTTAAATCCTATATGTTCGGTTAATGCAATTGAAAGTCAGAAATTAGTATCAGCCTTTATGGCTCACATGAAATTAAATATTTGCCACCCAAACATGTGCACACACTGTCACGCCTTTTACTTCACACATTCACTAAAAAGGTTTACACCTTCAGTGGAAGGTGTGAGGTGAGAGAGGCATATTTGAATTGGGAAATGCAGGAGGTGTAGCAGTTGGAACAGTCTGTCCCTTGGCTGCCTCCCGCCTCTCAGTGGTGCAAACACTGAGAGTACAACAGATGGAGCGCTAACGTGAGAGAGAAGGGCAGTCTAAATGGTGCCAAGCCGTATATGTGAAACATCCTGATAGAGACTACCGACGTCACCCCAGCTGACATGTCACAACAAACTATCGTGACATGCAGAAAAACATCTCTTGCGTATGAAAACGCAAACAGGAAATGAGCGTGTTTTTAATCATTTTTCATGACGACGAGGACCATGCTTAGGCTCCATGTCATGACCACATTGCTCATCATGCTTCCTCTTCAAATGACAGCAACAGCGTGGTGCTGACAGCGTTTAAAGACAAAACAATCACAGGAGGAAGTTTTATTTTTAGCAGTGGTTTAAAAAAATATCTAAAAATGTAGGGTGGAAGTTCACTTTTAGTCAAGTTTGGATAAGAGGCAAGAATGTACTCCACAGGAATGTGAGGATGTAACTACACAAGTGTGTTTTTTAAACTGTGTCCAAGCTTCAGACTCAAGTCAAAGGAGACATATGGCAGAGGAGCACGTGCCAGACTGCAGGCAGGACACACAGAGCAGCAGGTGGAGTATGGCAGGGTTGAGAAGATGAATCCACAGCTTTTAAACTGAGATCATAGAGATAGATGCATTCTCTTCTGGAAGTGATATTCCACCCACACATGTCTCTTTTAGTATTAAACTCTAAAAGTAGGATGGAATTGTGTCAGTGAGATGTTGCATCCTTCATGTAGTCGGCTGAAATTCACATGAGTCATAATAGATTTTGGTATGATGCATTAAATGCAATATCTGTCAGAAAACAACAGAACATGATGATGAATTGTACCGCAGTGCAAAAAGAATGAAGAGATTGTAACGGTGCGTGCTCTTAGCCGTTCAAGAGTTAATCAGTACACTTCCCTTTAAAATAAACAGTATCAGAGTATTGGTTTTCTTGTCAAGCCAATGAGCAACATCAGCAAAGACTAGAGCTTGGCTGGGTTATTGTCCATGCATACCCAGTGTTGACTTATCACAGCCTGGGATCACAGCTAATTTATGCCATCTTTAAAACAAGAACATTGGTTAATTTCTTAGATAATGCAAAGTACACCGTGTGTCTGTTAAGCGGCACCGTGTGCTGCTCTCAGAGGGAAAACCATTAATTTAGTCCACCAACTCTGACATTCACATTACAGCTTGTGAATACACATGAAGTCATCAGTGATCTTAATTCAACACTTTCAATACAACCATTTTGTATACAGACTGAATCTTAACAGGATCCATCTGTGATTCTAATACCATGAAAAAAGTACTTTATCTCTTTGCACAGTCGATCATAAAAATGGTAAATAAATTGTCTTCGATTAAAACAAGAAATTATACTTTTCTCTTTAATGATCTGCCACTATAAATAAAATAATACAGACAAAGTAACTCCTATTTGACATATCTTCACCTTCATTTAACTGATCCAAAACTGTCTTTGTTTATGCTGACCTTGTGTGTTTAGGTTTTGCTGCAGGTGCACAGCAGCTGGGATAAAACATACAGTACAGTGCCCACAGAAACAGGAACTCTACCCCTATAAAACTAGGCTCACTCTTGCAGCCAGTAGCAGTGGGATTTCATTTCAGTACAATAGATCAGATTTAGACACTATAAGTTGAGTTTGAGTCTTAAAGTCGGAACAACACACACAGTTAATGTCATAATATAATTGAGGAATACAACTAATTTTGGAAAACTGCACAAGGAAGAGGAAGTCTTACACAGATACCTGCTGGCCACAATGGAACTCCAGAAATATTGATCGATAGTCAATGGGTTCCAAGATTGCTAAATGTAAAAACTAAGATCACAAGGATTTTGAGCATGGTCTTACTGTGGTGGCGTTTTCTTGGTATAATGCAGTGGCTTTGTTGGTATAATTTGAAAGGTATAAAAGGCTCCGCTACTTCTGTTTATTTACACGTCTGTAGGTCCAGGCCGAGTCTGAAAGCTCAGGCGTTAAACAGCCATGTGTCCGCTACAGAGCTGGTGTAAAACGGATGGGGAGAGAAAGAGAGAGCGGAAAAGACACTGTAAATCTGCTGGAGGAAACGAAGCGGAGAAGACGCAGGGGAAATTAGGAAGTGAGGAAAAAGACAGAAGGGATATAAATGATAGTGAGATACAAATGTCAGTTTGGAGGGAATGAGAGAGTAAGTGAGGTAGAAAGAAGGACGGGGAGAAATCAGTGGGGCACTGGTGTCCCTCTGTTGCGGTTGTACTTGTGTTCCAATCATGCATCATCCTGTGAGCAGCGTGTCCGCTCAAGCCCCCTCGGAGATTAATTAGCAGCCGCAGCTAGCTGAGCAGCTGCTGATATAGGCACCAAACTTAACTCAGAAGATAAATTACCTTCTCTGAAAGCCCGAAGTTCAGCTATTTTACCACATGCAAAACAGTCTCGGAGGGCTTTAGAGGTCCGACTCTACGTCAGAATGTGGTGGAGCATTTTTTGCTCTTCTGCGCATCGACAGTGAGTTGGCATACATACTCCCTCTTAGTAAAGTTATACATTCATCATCGAACACAGTGAACCTGGTTTCTTACGGTGTATTGTAAACTCCTAAAATAGCTGCACTACAAACCTAGCAGTTTGATTAAAGTGTAAGGCATCCGTGCTTCATCAAATCTCATCACACCTGGTCTTTTCTTAGAAGCAAAAAGTAGGACAGTGATTTAACGGGTTGATTTGAATTCACTTTTAGAGCCACTGCTACGGCATCACGTGTCACCTTCATTCTAAGGGAAACCAAGTGAGTGACATGCCCTAATTTAATCTCTCTAACAGATACAATTCCAACCTAGAGAGTGACACATCTGGTCCACATAGTGAGGTAGACAAAAGTAGGACGTAAGAAGAATTATGCTAGAATACCCATGGCTGCACCCAGGGGAACAGACAACTAGATACTGTACCAAGTACTCACAATCCTCCCCACTAATTCCATTTTTTTCTTCTCAATCACTGCTGGCAACCACACCTGTTTTTGCCCATTAAGAACCAATTTGTTGTATTTCCTGCATCGTTCACCTCCTCATCCTTCACAATTGCAGGCTGGTACTGAGCTGTAAAAGTGTTTCTGCGACACCATTAGGAGTATTTTTCCAGGCCATAATGGGGCCAAACTACTGACATGGATTATCAGGTAGAATGCTGCTCGCGGCATTGCAGAGATGGTAAAATAAAAACGTAATAATTCTGCAATACTGTAAAAGTGAGATAGCGCTCCTTTTCAATCCTCTAATTCACAATGCAAACATACAGGTCACCCCATACACACCACAAACAGAAACCACTTCATAAACCTTGATATTTACAAAATAGGTTTCAAATCCATAAAGTCAAAAATATATTTGACTATGTTTTCTTAATTGTTATAATAAATTGAATATATTATAATATATAATTAATGTATCTCTGTGTGTGTGTGTGTGTGTGTGTGTGTGTGTGTGTGTGTGTGTGTGTGTGTGTGTGTGTGTGTGTGTGTGTGTCTGTGAAATGCTGAAATGCTGAAATGTTTTAAATGAGAAACCACGGGGCACAACTAAGCAGCAAACACCAGAGCCAATAAAGATTCACAGTAACACTGAAGTGAAGATGTGAACAGCAGGTCAATACTGTAAAATGCTGACAACATCTTCATCGGCATATTTCTGATGACAGTGTCCCCACTGAGAGTATGTAGTATAGTTAGTAAATGCACAGGAATTAATAGAGAAAACAGGGCTATTCTTTTCAGATGCCAATCAAAAAGGAAAATGCACAACAAAATGCATAGATTACTGCACAGAGATGGCTTTTCAATAAGCCTGCAAGATTTAAATTGTTACTGTGAGGTTTCAGCTGAGTCGGGCCGTGTAGCAGCAGTTTAGCTCTCTATTGAGTATAAAACATATTGTAGCAGGGACAAGAGGACTGCTGACTGGTGGATGGCACAATTGAGCTAATAAATCAAATTGATGTTTCAGCCTGCTCATGATGACCAGCAATAAAGTCCCTGCACATGCATTGGCTGATTATTTTCAAAAAGTAGTTTTCTAAAAATTGAGAAAGAGAAACTTTAATCATATAGTGTTAATAAATTGAAAAAAAAACTGTGTCTAATTTATCATTGAATGAAAAGTAAATAATTTCTTAAACATACTCTTGCTTTCTTATCACAGGTGTGTTACTGTGCTTGTGTGTGTGTGTGTGTGTGTGTGTGTGTGTGTGTGTGTGTGTGTGTGTGTGTGTGTGTGATTTATCAAAACCACATGAATGAGTGTGTCTCAGAGGGTGTCCCCATTCTACATCAAACAACTGTTCACTGCTAGATTTTCATCTGTTGGATGCTACAATATGCTAAACGTAAAGTCTCCTTGCTCTTCTCCATTGTTTCCTTTGTACCCCTCCCCCCTGTTTGTACACTCCAAATGTTATTTAGTTATAGTGATACATTTGTATTGTCTAAAAAAGTCAAGTGCCTTCCAATGAGGACTGAGAAGACAAAACCAGCAGTTCACATCGAGAGCCGCAAACCGTGTACACACTACTAAAGGCCGGGCCACCTGGGAGCACATCCATTCCATCTGACTAACCTGTGTTTGTCAAAGCCAGAGTCGTGCTGCCTGGCAGATCGGACCATCCCCCCACCACAAGCACTTGGCAGCGCCCACAAACTGTCTAAAAATCGTCCATTCTTTGAATGCACGCTTCAAGCGGGCGATGAGCCTCTCAGAATAACACACAACAAAGAGGGCACAGGGGCAGCCTGGCAGTTTTGTGGGCTGGTGCAGAACCAAATACGTATCTCCAACATAGAAAGGCAGATGTGTGTGAGCTCCCACAAACTCCATCTGATGCACTTAGAAGCACAGAGTGAAATATGAATAGCTCCAGAAGATTCAGGCCGCTCAGTTTGTGCTGTGTCTGCACGGGAAAGGATTTGTTCCAGTATTTTGCAAAACCGTTCAAATCGTTTTTTTCAAAGTAAATGTCAGTTGTTGTTTGTTCCCAAAAGTAGACTCGAGAAGAGTAATCTTATTCGGCAATGTAACCATCGTTAATAGCCGATAACAAAAGTCTTGGAAAATTGCGTCACAACACAGTTACTGATTAGGAACGATCAATCGGGCGACTGTGGGTCAGTGGTTAGCATTCTTTCTATCAGATGGTCAGTGCTGGTCAAATCCCGAGCCAGGAGGGGCAACGCAGCGCCAATAGAGGACACAGCTCTATTACACCCATCACCATACATCCATCTCTCCAAACCTCAGCCTTGCTATGCGGCCAGATTTGGACAGAGAGCACCGATGGGTAGAAATAATTATCGACTACTTTAAGGTTGAATAGATGAGATGAAAAGGCGCTCAATGCTTAGAAATACACTGGAGAGCTGCAGCAGCGGAGGGAACGTGTACCAAACGACTGACTTTTTTCAATAAACAGAGCAGACCCCAATCTGTTGGCCAGAGACATCAACGCTCAACACCTGCTCGGCTGTTTTTTCACACTGTCTTGTAACAGCGCAACCCCTCACAAATGGTTATTGAGCGTTTTTGTAAAGAATGTACCGTAGATAAAACCTTTTTTAAAAAGACTGAGGAAAAGTAATAGCCCTATGTTCTGCAGGAAAATACATTTTGTTGCTTTCAGCCAAAGGAAAATAGGTTTGAAAACAGCAACACAACACACCGGTTCTTGTTCATATCTCGCATGTGCACACACTCTCACATGCACTCATAGAAACCAATACAAGCGAATGCACACGGTCACAGTTTGAGGTAGTGTTTCACACTGGGAAAACACAGTCAAGAGAGCGTCACAACATAAGCACAGTGACAAAAGGTGACCTGTGACAAGGTCCATAATGTGGCAGGAAGTGCAAATCAGTTACAGCTGTGACGCATCTTCCAAAATGAATGGATGAAAGCATAATAGATCGTCGTCATTTTGCATGAAAACACAACCCAAGTGACATAATAAGGAAGAAAACAAAGCTAAAAAAACTGAGAGAGGGATTTCCAGAAGAGCTGTAACCTAGAAGAAAGAAAGAAAAAAGGTATGAGAAAAGGTCACGCTGTTCCTTCCTCTCCAGAAAAAGGGCCGTGCCGAGTCCAAAGCCCTTTCAAGAAAGAAAAACGGTGGGAAAAAGAAAAAACTGGAGGAGAAAGAGCAGCTGGATTAGAAGTCAACATTCCCAACAAAAAACAACAGGGGAACTACACAGACAGGACAAGAGGCCACAGGACAGATGCACATGTGAACACACATACAGCACACTGGCTGTGCAGTCGGATGCCCTACCTGTTTGGCTGAGCTGAGAGGTGCTCCGGCTCTTGCGCGACATGCCAACCATGGCCTGCATTTTGGCACCAATGCTGGAGCGCCTCTTCTTGTCGTCGGTGCCTACCGTGCCGACCGCCGTGTCCGACTGGCTGCCGTCCGTCTTCTCCAGGTTACACATGTCGCCGCTGATGCTTGTGCTCTTGGTCATGTTAATGCCGCCCGACGAGCCCATCTGCCTGTTTTTCATTTTGGATGCAAAGTCACTGTCAGCCACCACCATTGACAGGGGGGTTGGGGAGGGTGTGCAGGCAAGGTCAGAGAAGAGAGAGGACAGGGCAGAGGAGAGAGAGGATGGCCAGAGGAGAGGATGTTAAAGGAGAGATGACGAATGAGGAAACAGGAAAGGATGGAAGAGGTAAGAAGAGCGGACAGGAGATGAGAAGCCGTGGGGTGAAAAGGAGAGAAGGACAGAGTTCAGGTACAGGAGTTCATGACTTACAGTATAGCTGAGTTTAGGGTCTAAAGTGGATGGAATTTCTATTGTAAAAAGATTGTTCATGCAGTGAACTATGACAGTCTAGAAATAAGTCTGTCATTTTGTCATTTTGACCTGTGAGAGTTGCCTTATTCTATCAAACACAAATCAGTTGCCAAGTAAGTGAACACTTGAACCGCATGTGACTCCACTGGTCAAGAGACATTTTTTGTGACATTTGAAAGCTATTGACCACGTCCAGAGTCTGAGTGCTGCTGTCAGAGCTTAGTCTATGAGCATGTAATGTTTGGTCTTGATATTTCAGTTGAATGACTGAAATCCTTTTTTTTAAGTATGAGTGCACAAAGAATGACACTTACTTTTAAGTTAGAATTTCCATGTTAAAACTCATTTAGACCCCCTGAGCATTTTAAGGAGTGCATGTTGGCTGAAAAGACGATACTGAAAGTTAATTCTTGACCTCAGTGGGATATGATCGAAAAGCTCCAGGATAGCTAATGATGTATTTTGTGGTGAGATTGTTTTGTTCCAACTGCTGTTTAAGAATGAAGGATGTCTTGTGGTGTTTTCACATTGTGTGTTACCTGGAAGTCTAATGAACATGTTCCCTTCCTGATTTTAATTTTCTTTACTGAAGGTTTTGTTAACTGCATGACATTACATGTCATTTAGCTGATGCTTTTATCCAAAGCGACTTACAATAAGTGCATTATTTACATCCACGTTTACTTTACTCTTGGTCTTCATCTTCTTTATTGCCTTGGCCAGAAACAGTGCTGCGTTTCTTGGCACATTACCACCACCTTCAGAACAGATTGTAAAGCCCTCAAAGGCAAATTTGTAATTTGTGGCAATACAAAATAAATTGTATTGAATCAGTGGCATACAGTCAATCCACCTGCAGGACTGTATTAGTGCACAAACACTGAAAACAGGGACCCACATAGTGTTTGAAAATGCCAATGGGTCACTTAAGCTTTTAATCTAAATTTTTAAGCCAACGTAGACAACGTATCATTGGAGTTCTCAGAATAAAAACATTTGTTCGTCAACAGTACAAAGTCTTGCCCAATGAGGAACATTGTGTGACATGATTGAAAGCTCCAGAACGGCTAAAAACAAACCCAGTTGTAATTGAATTATTGGCTGCAGTTTGAGCTTTCAATCTCCAATTAAGTTTGAAAGTATTTTAAAGTAGAAATGTTCCCATTTATGGTTTAACTGTTTAAGAGCAAAGGCACCAGAGTTTAACAGGCATGAAGATGATTTAGTATCTATGTGTTATGTTAAAGTATTGGTTTATTCACATACAATTTAGAGATAATAAGCAATGCAAGTTCTTGCTAGTTCACGTTTGGAGTTCTCCCTCATGTCCACTTTCAGATGAAAAAGCAACTCCTCTGCACCGTCTGCGTTGGGATCGCACTCCAACTAACATTGTACGTTCAACTGCACACAAAAGGAAAAGTTGTCTGACATCAGCATTATTCTCCAGAGCTTCCTGTTTGAAAGGAAATAGGCCAGTGTCCAAATTAGGGTCTTATTTTAGCTCCGCTTGTAATATTATCTTTAAGAGACAAATTACATTCTGTATCATGGGCTCTGCATCCTTAATGGGATAAGTTTCGTGTAGCGCCCTCAGGCTACTACTCATTAATTAAAGTGTCTGACCTCCGCCATGTAACTGTCTTATGAAGGAAACTTATGGAGAGACACGCCGACTAAAATGGGAGAAGAATCGATGCAGTTTGACAATTGACTCCATCAATTACTTCAATTAGGCTTCTTCAGATTCTGCTCTTTCATACAATAGCCATTAGTGTTCGACTCCATTGTATCAGAATTAAGAAAATGATCAGTATATTATCAAAATTATGCCTGCCATTGTCATAGGACTTCAAGTGCAGGCAGCAATATTGCATTACCTCGACATTGAAGGTGAGTGATGCTTTTGATTTAAACGTTAACCCTTATGGGGTCTTCGGCACTCTGCGAGTCCACATCTACCAGGCACTCATAGCCTGGTCTCTGTGTTTTTAAGCTTAAAGCTGCCTGAGAGAGGCAAAGAAAGAGCTCCATCTTGCTCTTAAGGAGCTGGATCATCAATTATACTTGGCACTTCATGAGTGTATGAAAACACAGAAATGTTTGCTTATATTGATTTTCTCGCTGCTGACAAGGACACTACGCACTATGCATGTTTATACGTCTGATTTTGGTTGCCAGCTGCTGGTGAAATAAGTCAGATGTGCTCTGAAAGAGTGTGCACGCCTTGTACCTAAGCCTGCAGTATAAAGTATTTTGTTGATGCCGGTTTGTAATGCCAGTGGGTTCTGGATCATCCTGTACTTTAACACATAAATATTTAAAACTTATTGGGGGATTAGCGCCTTTGATCAGTTGATGCGGTCCAGAGGCTTTGAAGCCGACTTCAAGCGTCTTCTCACCGAGGTCGATGTGGTACAGGTGACATTCTAAAATATGCTCTTTCACTGTCACCGCAGTGAGGCTGCATTTCATCTGGTCGACACAGGCAGGTGATAATGCTGCTTCTTCTATTACATCATGCATCATAGTGGCAAGGTCAGGGGGACAGGGCTTCTACAAAGTATTGCCCACTGAGGGTAAAATGGATGGGCACATTATATTTTTAAAACACATTCAAAAATTGAAAAGTAGATTCAATGTATTCATCTAAAAGGACCAAATGTTCTCTTCTGGTCTAACTGGGCACAGTGTACTCGTCAATATGTTTATATCTACTGTAGTGCAGTCCCTGATCCATGTCCAGGAAGTGGGCCATGTTTAAAACCGACATTTTTCTAAGATGCCCTTTATTTTGTTCTCAATGAACAATGTAATTATAATAAGACATACGGCAAGAGTCTATCTCGGTTTGTTTGATTTTCCAAAAGGAAAAACGCCCTGCGGAAAATGGACACATTTTTTATTTTTATTATCGTTTCTCAATTTACAGTAATTCATTTTTCTAATCTGAGCTAAACAGACACATTATTTTGATGCAGATTATTAAATTGGCTTAAAGTGGCAAAAATATTTGTATAATTTCTGGAGGTTTTTGCTGAGTATGTTATGGTGGTCTAAATGGCCATGTCATTTATCTAGATAGATCAATCAAACATGACATATGGTTGTACTGATTTACAAACATATATGTACACCAGCGTACGTACTGTTCCTCAGACAGCTTGTTCCTCATTACTGTATCTATACTCTCTGAACAGGTCTTGGCACTCTAGCCGGTCTCTCTGTGTAAAATGTGCTTGCTTGGAAAACTGGAATCCTCGAGGGGATTTTAGATTTTAGACCTCAGCCCAAAGAACATAGTGTTCCTCATCATGCAGATTGCTCACCGTGCATTTTCATCTAGGCCAAGATGTTCCCAAGGCAAAACAAAACCCGGAAATGTCTTTGTCTTGATGAATTGGTGACAGCATTTTGTCTCAGTGTAAGACAACAACAGGATACAAAGTCTAGATAAAAAGGTAAGTATACTTTTTCATTTGGTGATCATCACAGGGCAAAACAACAAGTAAAAGTAATCTGTTAACAGACTTGAATAGTATAAATCAATGTTTTTAAGACTAGCTAAAAACAGAATTAATATCAGGAAAAATAAGCGGCATTACTACAAAACAACGCAGTGTACTTTAAGCGTGGTCACATGTTTAGATGCGAGCAAAATTGCTGTACACCTTAATATAAGATTGCCAAACAACATTCAGTTGTGTGTTTTAAATAAACCCTTAGGGGGCCATTTCATTTGACAAACTGGGAAGAAACAGATTCGCTGTTTTGGCGGATGGATCCTGAATGCTGCATGTGAACGTAAAGTCATGCAAGGTGCATTGTCCTCCCACACTTACTCCCTCATCTTCTTCGTCCTCTTATAGAGTAGATCCCTGCTTCTTTGTCAGGTGAGGCAGAAAAATGCGTTGCTATGGTAACGGTGCCCCCGGACGTAGCATCAACATGCGTTCATGCCTGTCAACACAACTCCGAAGATCTTTGTCAGAGACCGAGGTGATTAATTGAAGCCTAAAGCTTGTGGTGAAATGATATCATTCGCCATAGATGTAAGTCGCTCTCTCTCACTAAGCTCGAAAGGGCTGAGTGGCCCAAGTGGTTAAAGTAAACAGCCCCTCTCTTCTTTTTAGTAATGATCAGCCCCTGTCTTTCAAAACACCAGTCTGTACTCTCTCTCTCTCTCTCATGACTGAGCCATTGCCCAGGCTAAAACATATTGCATGAAAGAGACACCAAGGAGTAGAGGTGACGTGGGATTTAAAAGTGCTGATGGAAAGCTCCCTTCATACTGGAAACGGCTGGACGCAACATCCGCTTAGAGCGTGTGAGCGTTTGCCGCTCTCACATCTTGTTGTTAACGCGCCGCGCGAATGTGGACAGGCCTGTTTAATGTGTAGCAGATGTATATTTGCACTGTGACCTCGATACCTTGAAGATGAGTTATGAGTCATAAGACGTTTCTGCGGAAATCACCCTGTTTTGTTGCTTTCATACATTGATGAGCATGAGAGCAGGTAAAAACTCAACCATTGTACAGCAACTTCCCGACTCTTCCAAAGATCTGTTGAGATTATTGTCATTATTTACAGTATCAACCTTGCGGCTCAGTGAGGCTCAGTCCTGTTCCCTGTTGAAGTTCATTGTACAGGCTGCTTTGAGTGTGGTCACTGGCAGAGCTTACGTAACAGCACATGGAAAGTAAAAGTGCCTTTTCTTATCCCGGTGGTACAGAACGTTTCTCACCTCTAGACTTTTGAAGTTGAAAAACAACAACCTCTCGTCTCATATTCAGTTTTACAGAAGTGAGATTGGTGGCTTCAATATCCAGAGTTACACCTTAAGAATGTGGCAGGCATCAAGAGCGTCAACTGTTTGTCATATTGTTACAATGTGAGATTGCACACAAACAAATCAAAAAGCAGGAGCACCCATAAAGGGGTGCTGGGGCTTAATTTACTACATTACACGGACTGTTTGATTTGGTCAAAGAATGGCATCAAGCCAGTATTACTGTTTAAATACATTTTTTTCCCGTCAAAATAGTACTATTTTTTGATTTATTTGTAGCAACTTATTAATTTATTGTAATAAAGGGAGGGATAGGTCGGATTTATTGAAGTGGCGTTGTACGAGGTACATATCCATGGTCATTGTAGTTCCTACTGGAGATAGTGGTTGGCAAGGCCCCCGTTTGGAAAAAGATTTATACTGTAGCTGTCATGAAGGATTTGGGGTTGATCACACAGATAAGAGTTGTCAGCATGTTGAAAGCAAGACCAATCCAACTCACTTTCCGTTAAGGTCGAAGACAATGTTTAAATTTCAAATTTTGTAACTGAATCAAAATGTATCTTCAGAACGCCTTTGCTCAGGCAAGACTTTTACCACGTGAATTATAGTTTTCAGTAACCTTTAGCTGAAAGTGAATTGATTGCTGTTTGACAGTCTAGATATGAGTAGTGGGACACACAGCCACAGTGAGAGAAAAGTTCTTGGCATGTCGAGGAGAAGCTAGAGGTATGTGGGAGACTTCGGTTGACAAGTTGCAGGTGCAGAGCGACACCGTAGGACTCAGACAGCATGTGGAAAACGCAAGCAGACAGACAGACAGACATACATCCCAGCACTGAGCGGACAAACAGTAAAGCAACTCAAGACTGCAGCCACAGTAGACTAAAACTGCACCAACTCATTAATCTGTATCTAAAAAAATGCATTATATAGATGTTATACCTGTATAGCTTTCAGGGGATCTGCTCACATTTCTGCTATGGGCATTTGGTTTCCCACACATGCATTTTCTTAATCAGACTGTACACACTGGCGCAGTGTTAATCGCACATAAGAGGGTATAGCTTTTATCTTAATGAGTTTTCTCTCAAGTCCAAGCGCACACTGTGCAGTACTAATATGGGTAAGAAGCACTAACTTGGATCCTGCTGTGAATCTGATTTGATAGTGAAGACATCTTATTAGCTGTGTAAGCTAGGCTTTAATCCTGCTGTGGGATTCCAAATCAATTTGTTCTTGAATTTGCTCTTGACATACTTTGAACACCTGCTAGCCGTGTACTCTTCAGAAATGAAATGCTCTCTTGTGGCCAATTAAGTGTCATGTTAAATATAATCGTATATATAGTGTAGTGTTATAGTTAAAAGTGCAGTTTGATGCATGAATAAACTTAAAAAGTGAAGATTTTTTAAACATGCATTCAGTTTTGTATGTGTGATTGATTACAATGAAATACGACCAAGTCGTATTATGCTACATAATGAAATATAAATACTTAATTAAAATCTCTGAGCTGAATAATACTCATCAGTGTGGCTCACAAGGCAAAACTAACCATAGAGAAATTAGACATACTTGATTGAAGAATCGCATTGTTACTGTGAACAAATTGTGCAAGTTTTAATTTGTAGTATTGTCTGTGTGAGGGGAGTTTGTTAAAGTATCTCACCTCACTGCTCTATATATATTTGCAAGAATCTTTCATTTTCTCCTAATTACACCTAGTGGTGTCTTGCTTTGCAGACAAGCAGGTTTGGTTTTCTTCACAGAGATTTTGAGATATCTGAGGTTTCTGCATTCCCCCAAAGCCAGTGGAGGTTAATGGTATTTAGATTCACCTCCATTGTCCTGAATTGTCTTTTTGATTTTGTTTCCATTTTCCCCAAAAATATATATTTTGACCAAATTCAAAGTAAAATATTCTTTGATGAAATCTTTTGACAGTGAACACTGGATTAGAATAACCAGGACTGTTTGTAAAAAGATGGTTGGAAGACAAAGATCATATTAATGTATAATCATTTCTATCAAATGTTCTCATGCTAACGCTCACTACTTGCAAGTAGTATCATTTTTCTTAAACATACCATCACTTCACTGATTCACATCTATACATAACATATATACTGCACATGTATTGTATTCCTGCAGACAATATCTTCAAATCTCTGCAAATGAATCTGAACCTGTCGTCATAAACATGTTTTTTTTTACACTATAAAGAATAAGTGCTGCTTGAATCTTGAATCTCATCTTGAACTGCTTCCATGTCCATCTTATCTGCTACTTCGCTTTGAACAGAGTGTTAGTAGGAATGCTACTCTACTTCAGTATTGGTATGGGTTAATAGGACCACGATTACCATGATTAAAGGGTAGAAGACAGTCACCACACTTTGCACATAGTTACATAAACGTGCAAAAGTCAGCGGGCCACTACGGGTTCTTGTTAGTAGGAGGCTACGTTTAGAGGCTGCCACACACGCGTTACCTGAGGTCAGTCTCTGAGATACTCCTTTGGCGCAAGTCCTCTTCCTTCTCCACCAAATCATCCTGATGCTCCTTGTCTGTGTCTACCTCCCCCCCTCCCTGCAATCTCATATCTTTACTCCCCCTTTTCCCCTCCGCCCCTCCTCCTCCCACGCCCGCCTCTTCCTCTAGCACTTCTCCTAACTGCTCGTCTCCCTCACGAGACTGGCTCCTTGATTGCAACTGGCTGAAGACGGAGACGGAAGCAAGTGAGCGGCACATGCAAAGCAGAAAGAAAAACCACACAAAGCATGAATATTGTCAACAACAAGAGAAAGAAAGACAAACACAGAGACAGTGCAAGACACATCAAAAGCAGACTGATTCAAAATAATCAAAAACAGATACTGTATGTAGACTTACATACAGCAAAGCACCATGCACACACATACATTTTTTTTGCTTTGATATTAAACAACACCCGAAGAGATGCAACGTGTTTTATGTTTTAGTGTGCGTCGCCAGATATGGACAAACTCCCCCCACTGCTTGAATGAGTTCAATTCTTTGGTTCCAGATTTTTTTTCTAAAGCGGAGCCAAACCTAAACTCAACACACGGAGAAAATGACACGCGGTGCTAGGCCGTGCATTTTCCTCTTTATGTTAAACCACGTGCAAACTATTTCAGAGCTGAAAACGTCTGGACTTGGCTACATATATGGAAAGACATGTTCACAGCTGAGGGGGATTTGTCCATTCCTGATAACAGCTTGATGAGTTTGAGGAGCGAGACGAGTTCATTGTCCTACCGGATTTTGCGGTTTCCTTGCGGCCTTTCTGATTGGACAGACATGTAGCTCGTGCTGCTGAACCGAGAGGCACTACTGGTTCTCGAAACAGCGGACACGTCGCTTACATCACTGTCCGACGACTTGGCCGACAGGTTATCTGAGCCCCGTGGGTCTCTGCCCGAACGCTGCAGGGAGGACAACAACAATACAATGTTATGGTGATGTCTTATAACACATAAAACATCTTTCTGGTGCTTGACTTGTGCAGTTGCAAGTCTGCGCTCTAGTCAAATGTGCTTATTCATACTGCGATACACTCATTTAATTTAATAAAGTTTCAAAAGAGTATGAACTTCAAGCGCAAACAAAACACTGCTTGCATGCCTTTAGCTTTTTAAGGACAAGCGGCGTTGATCAAGATAAGTTCAGCTGATGAATGTGAAAAAAATGCAGACATATTGGTTTGCTCTCATGGGAACAGAGGGAGAGAGTAAGGATGAAGTTGTTACACAAGACATATAAGACGTGCTTTCTGAAATGTTGGAATGTTTTTTTTCAGTCAAATTAACTGAGAAGAAGATACGGCTGAGTGTTGAATCTTGCAGGTTTCCTCATCGTCAGAGGACCCATGTGGGAACACAGAAGTATGTTCACATAATTTAGTCACTGGCAGTGAATAGTTTAATTATTAATGTTTGAAGTTTGATACTTTCATTATCCTACATACATCTGACCGCAACACGTATAAGTTACCTTGCAGATCAAGTTCATTATTACTATAAAAGCATAACAATTATCTAAAAAAATATATTATTTAATAATGCAGGGCGGCCCTTTGAATTTCTAAATGTGCATTTCATCAATAACATACAACCACCTGGCAAACATCTGCAGTCTTTGAGGCTTCTGGGGATCTGAGGCCCAGAGGTCTGAGGCCTGATGATAGTAATCCAGCCTTACCAAAATGATTATACAATGCAAAGCAGTTACATTTAGCTCTATCCCGACCAAATAAATCAATAACATCCTGCTTACATGTTAATGTATCTGTAATAATCATTTCACTTTTGATGAATCAAGTATATCTTGCTGATGGGAAAGCAGACCGTGCCATATAATGTAAAAAAAAAAACAGTGATAGATTTTGACTAAACTAGCTTTACTATGAGGCTCAACTGGGATGGCGAGTTTGGCATCACACTGGTTCAAGAAATAGTGTAGCACTGGATGTGTACATAATAATCATTTGTGTATGTCTGTATATTGTTTACTGTAAGGGAACCTGAACTGAGTGTCACAGTAAGTGTTTTGTATTGTATTTTAAACAAATTGTATTTTAAGAGCAAGCCTCAAGTCTTGTTAAATAACTGCGAGAGCTTTGTTTTGTCAATGGCACTTCTAAGGAGGACAATGTTCATCAGAAAAGCGACACCTCATAATTTCATTTGCTTTTTATGGGTTCCGAGCAAACACATGGGCAGCTATAAATGCTGCAGTTTTCATTCCAAAGACTTAAAAGGAGAGCGGGACAGAGAGCCTCAGTATACGAGTATGGATTGGCCCAGACTGCAGTGAGGACACCAGGGCCGGGCCTGAGCTCTCTAAACACGTTCAAGACTCTCCAGAACAGAGCCGTAAACAGTTGACTCTGCACACACTCACTGTCACATTCCTCAAATTTACAACAAAGGGATTAAAGGCTCAGTTCACCCAAATGACGAGGAGAAAACATATTTTCTAACTTACTTTTGATTGTATCTCGTCTCACAGACAGTTTTGGTAACACAGCCACGCTTTACTTCAATTTATCAAGGATTTACTACACTTTCGTCCGTCTTCAGATTCTTCGTTCCCCGTAGAGGCACGCAAGAAAAACTAACGATTTAAAAGGTACTTTAAGGGTGATTTATTCCTCAAGTGGGGATTCATGTATGTTTGGATTTTTGGTGATTTAGGTGAACTGACCCTTTAAAAACAACAATTGAAAGCAACTGCCCTCCAACCTTTGAACAGAGGTATGATCATGTGACTTTGTCTGTGTGTACACCTATACTATGCAAACATCAATGCACACATGCAGTATGATGTTGCTGTGTGCATGTGTACATGCTTGACCGCATACAAAGTCTGCCATATGGCCAATGCATGTTTCTTACTGAAGCACGCATTCAGCACATGTTGTGTTCTTACCTTGTGGTAGTCCTGCTCCAGTCTGGAGTCGGAGCCCGCTCCCTGCTTGTACTTGTTCATCTTCAGTTTCATCTGCCTGGTCCTCTCCTCCATGTCCATACCTAAGCAGCACAGAGACAAGGGACTGTCAGATGGGGGCAGACGCCGCGAGGTGACCGAATGGAGGGACATACTTTTATGGTGAGAGACAAGCTTCTGCCGAGCTATGAGCCATGAGCTATGACAAGGACAGATCTAATGGGGGTAAAGCTGAATGGTCGGCTGTTTTAAGAGAAACACAATTACAAAATACTGACTGGTAAACATAAGCTGCATAACATATCGAACAGCTGTCACAATTCCAGGCTAATCATTGACTAAAATGCTCTCTTTAATTGGCTGAATAATAATCAAATAGCACAATCATAGAATAGAAGCTTTGGACACTAATACTGCAATAAATAAAATGTTTGACTTCTGACAATGCCCATGTTGGGATACACTTTACATGAGATTCTAGATGAATGCCAACACATCCCTTTGAGCTCAAACTGAAAGGCTTGCAAATTATTTTTTTCCCCTCATTTCGGTGCTTTGTAAAATCATTACATCTTGTTTGCCCATCTCTTCCTAAATTCAATTTTAGCACTGTGCTACGTTTCATGTCGCTCCAAGTGCAATTTGCATCAAACAAACATCAAGCCATAATCAATACAGAAGCTTAACCTTGTTCCGCCGGAGGTAATAATGCCACTACACTAGAACTGTGCACATTTTATGCAACTAAAAAGAAAATAAACCCCCAAATTGAAAACCTAACTCCAAATACTTTCTGCTGAAACTGCTTTACGTTGCCGCTTTCCTGCTGCGCTTGCATCTCCATTTTCTTCACTCGCTTTCTCTGCCTCTACTTTTGTGTT
>NW_027176251.1:17229696-17312196 GCF_023055335.1 Clinocottus analis | reverse complement strand
TATATAAGTTGGCCATACAATTATTCCTTATTATTAAAGTGGCACACTCAATTGACAAAGAATTACACGAGTAAGCAGATTTGGTGCTTCGATCAGGCTCAAATGTCCATTGATGGATAGATACATTGCTGGTGGATTGAGCCATCGCAGTTATGCCACAAACTTACCACAAGGCTGACTCACTCTGAAAGAAGTGTTTTCATTCTGGAATGACAAAGTCACCCCAACTCATCGCTGCACTGTAACAAAATGCCTCGTCAGATGTCAGCATTATCTACCTTTTGTGTGGCAACCGCATTGTCGGGACCGATTCAGCGAGAGTTGTACTGTTCATGGACTCATACGGTTGATTGTGACGGAAATTGGAATATTCTATCAAAGCGTTTAAAGTGTAAAAAAAACACACCCAGGCCAACCAACCTGCGTCAGTGAGGGTGGGGTGTGGCTGTGTTCCTCCGTCAGACAGAGAGCCATTCAGCCCTTGCTGCTGGTCCTCCCATGTCACTTCTACAGCGAGACACGCACACACATCACACATACAGTACAGATTTTTACACGCACACACACACTCTCTCTCACACACACACGCACACACACACACACACACACACACACACACACACACACACACACACACACGCACACAGGTCTGCTGGTCTACAGCCCTTCGACCTTGGATTATCAAGATAACATATTGTATCCTGAGCAAAAATATTTGTTATACCTAAATATATGTTTCAAATCAATTACATTTATTTTGTGAAGTGTAAAATTACAAATTCGCTTCGGTTGGGCTTTAAATTGAAATATTTAGCAGAGATAACAGAGGTCAGTGTTACAATTGGATATACCTTTTTGCCACTTCAGCACTGAATTCATGGACAGCTCCTCATCAAAGATAATGAACTTTGCTCCATCTGCTGGCCAACAAAGGTAACAGTCCATGGTCTGAAAACCCGGAGATTAGACTCTGCCGTTCTTCCACAACAAAGGGAATTCACGGAATAAAGTAAACACTGCGCTTAATTATTATGTGTTGACATGCAATAATTTCTCTAATAATTGTATTTTTCCGCTCTCTATGAGGTGAAGCTGAGCAGAATTCTTTGCTATTAAAGTAGACAGCAGATTTGGGCCGTCCTGGAGCCAGAGAGGTGCAGACCAGCAGAGATCACAACGGCAGCTCTCTGTACATATTAACATCAGCTGCAGCTACACACAACTATTAAATGTGATCACTCCAAACCAGCGAACCACACATGTGGTCAAAGAGAACTGTGTACGGCTAATAAGAAAGAGGAGTCACCAAGAGTAAAGAAGCAATGAGAATCGCAGATGCGAGCGAATGTCATACATGAAGAACTCGTATTGACTGAGAAAGCCCACACAGCAAACTCACGCCATCACACTACTCTGGCTACTTGCCTTTCCTCCCATTTACCGGTGGGCCTTGGGGTTTTTCTTCATAGTCTGCTGCTAGTAGAGAGAGACAGATGGAGGCTTGTGAAACGATGGAGCTCTGAAACCCCCATAATGGTAAATCACATGAACACAGCAACTCATTTCTGTACTTAAACATAAAGACACATACATCCACAGATCCACACACAAACACACAGCGATCTCCGTGATACTGAATACTAGTGCACTACATTCTATGATGCTACTTCTGGTAGCATCAATAAACCTGTGTGGTTAATTGCACCATGCACGTGTTACCATATTTTACAGCAGCATTTGGCCTGCAGAACATTACTCAGCACAATGATTAGAGACAGATCATGTGGCTTTTTTATAAACCTTACACTGTTTCCATGAAGTCCGCCAGCACTACAGCGATGGCAGTGTTGAGTAATAGCACCGCACAGTCAAAGGACAGAAGCACGCCACATAAACAGATGGGAAAGTAGGAAGTGGAAACTGTGGGGAACTCCAGTTTCTGCCAACAGTCTGGCCGTTCATTCATTCAGGCCTGTGGATGAATGTACTGTACAGCAACACATACTCTACATCCAAAAACAAGTTCATAACTAAGCTTGTACTTATAATATATCCATTGTGATCCAATATTGGATTATTAATAAATCAAGCAGCATTTTGAGAAAATGGAGAAAAAAACATTGGTACAGGATTGGGTTTAAAGTTTGTTTTTGTAGTAAAAAGAAAACACACACCTGGGCGACCATTTTGGGGTTTAGACACCCCGGGCTCCTCCCCTGCTCCCTCTTAGGAGTTGCCACAAAAAACAGATAACATACAAGACAATTAGCCATGTGCAAGTGTGAGATATGACTATAGTTTGAACGACAGCTGTGAGAAGAAACAAAAGCAGGTTTATCAACAGTCCAGCTCTTCTCCGTAAGCAGCACGGGGCAATAACATGATCCAGTCCATACAATGCTACGCGCACACACACACACACGCAGACCGTTTGCATTACATAGGCCAAGTGGCATACGGCTTTGTGGGAAGTGCAGCACAAGGTCAGTACACCCTCCCCCCGCCCCACCTCCCTCTTCTACTGCCCACACACTGTCCTGCAAGGTAAGGTATGGAGAAACAGAGAGAGAGAGAGAGAGAGAGAGAGAGAGAGAGAGAGAGAGAGAGAGAGAGAGAGAGAGAGAGAGAGAGAGAGAGAGAGAGAGAGAGAAGAACAAGCACAAAGAGAGAAATAAAGTATAAACTGTCCGATGGAGAGCAAAATTAGAACGACAGACTGGGACAGGAAGAAAGAGGAAAAGGCGACACATAGGAGCGATGGCGAGTTCCAGACAGATAGAGCTTCAGAGTGAAAAAAAATGATGACTGAGATATAGAGGAAGGACAGGAGCGAGAGCAACTAAGAGAGTGAGGAAGATGGCGCGATCGAGAGAGAGAGAAAGAGAGAGACGGGCTGGTTGGCCGCTGTACAGAAGACAGGGAAAGCCCTCATGGACTCTGACAATGATGGAAGAGTTTTGCGAGTGCTTTGACAAGTCCTCCAGAGCTCCAGACCCCCCTCTCTATCGTTGACCCAGTCATTCTCTTCCAATGAGTGCAAATCTATAATAGTTTTTTCCACTGCATCTGTTTCAAAGCTGCAATTGAAATAATCACTGCTTTCATTGCAGCCTCTTCTTAAGGCACACGTCACAAGTCGCTACAGCGCGCAGCATTCATTGAAGGAGTGCTGAGGAACAAATTAGACTTTGAATGTCACTTTGTAGTTGCAGAGCAACAAGCTTAACCTGCTTAGTTAGTGCAGAATCATTTGGTGGAGTATCTCAGCAGTCCAGTTCAAATAAATCAATGACTTCAAGACAAATATAAGTGTAACTCAAAACAGGGAGGCTACAATTAAAACACCACACTGCTACGATCAGAAGTCGACTCCAGAGAGGCATACAGGTAACACAACACAGCGGTACAGGACATCCAAACTGTACGTTAAACACAGCTGCAACAGAGGGAGGGTTCAGGGAGCACCAAGTAGCCTCCAGTAAAACCAGCTGCCCGCCATTGCAGACTAGGTTTGGGCCTTCAGAGTAAGGTGCAGCTCAACCAGCGCGCCTCGTCTGAAAGACTAAACCCGCACATTCAGGTACAGACCTTCACTAGGCTCTGTTCCTTCGTCTCCATCTTCTGAGAGAGAAATGGAAAAGGGAACCGAGTAGCAGTGTTATAGGGGGAAGGCAAAAGTAAACACCAATAAAACAGAAAAACAACAAGGATAAGTTCTCGCTTATAAGATTTCATTGATAGCTAATGCTGAAAGATTCCACCAGCAAATCAAAATCCTACATTCAAAAATGAAGCGTGAAAGTCAGCAACCGTTCTCACACCAAAGCTACTTCTCAGCTGCAATCATTTGGGCCACCAAATAAAAATGAAATCATCATGAGGCTCAGCGTGTCTTCACATCTCTTTACACAACCTGTAATACAAATAGAAAACGACCAAGGTGACTTACTTCTGTCTTTCCCCGTGGCTGGAAGCTGCGGGAGTTGCCGTCCTCGTCTATTGGACATGGGGGTACTGGTGGGACTGGTCTGGACTGATCCACTACGAGGATGTGCCCTACATGACAAAAAGTGGCGGAGAGTGAGGTGAGACCAAAATTAGGATAAGATCTGATGGTCTGATGGATGCAGGGCCTGACCATGTTGCACCCACATCACAGTGTGAAAAAAGAAAAGGCGTTAAAAACAAAAAGTAGAGATTTCAGGAGGTAAAGCTTAACAGAAAATAGGAAAGCTATCTACTATGATACAAGTTTAATAATGTGTCATATAGATTGGATTACATATTTACTTATTTTGAAGTCACTGTCAGGTTCAATTGGATATAATCAGTGACTGAAAGCATTTGTTTTAACGCCGAATGATGTACCTTCTGATGTTGAATTTTAAAGATTTCTTTTTTTGGAACAAGACATAACTCATAGTGGTTACATAGCTCTATGTAAAGAATTATTTAAAGCAAAAACTATATAAAAAAAACAATGCACACAGCAATGAAGTTTGGCACATGGGAGTGGAGGGACACATCAACTGTAGGGAACTGAGCTGCAATAAAAAAAGATGCCAGGTGTGAACCGCATGTGCAGTCGACTCATCAAGCTGCAAGGAGAGAAGAGTTCAATGCAGGAACAGCAGACCAGTGCGACCATGCGTTCAGACTGTCCCCAAAAGGCTTCAACAAAACAAAAGAAGAAAGAAACAGAACTGCCATTACAGGATAAACGGCATCAGTGGATGTTAGTAATGGAATCAAAGTAAAAACGTCGGCCCATCACTGCTATACTCACGCAAGCGTATGAGCAGTGTGTTCCAAATTAAAACGTCAGCACGCCACCTGCTGTGTCAGAGGTGTCGTGCCTGGAACATGGGAAAAGTAAATACACGACCAGTGCTTTTGGGGACAAAACAGAAAGTGGCTAGGTGGGTGGTAGTCGTGAGAGGGAGGTGGGGTGATGTGAGGCGGGGAAGCAGGGTATTAGGAGGGTGGGAGTTAGGTGGTGATGTGTTTTTTGTGGGGGGTAGGGAGGTTCTGGTTCATTCTGTGAGTAAGTCAGGTCGGGGTGGGTGGGAGCTCATGGGACGGAGTCTGAACTGTTTTGGTTCTACAAAGGTTCTAGGGATGCAAACATATAGCAGAGGTAGAGCTGCTTTGGGGGGCTAAATAATCCTATTGATTGATTTAAAAGAACCAGAGATTTTTCCCAAAGTAGCTGATTTCTAGCTAGGAGTTAGGCCAGAAAAATAGTATATATTTAAAACAATTACTCCTTGTGATTAATTTGTTACTATGACAAACAAAATCACGGATTCAGTGGTATAATGTTACCGAGCTATGTGAATAGCCCAATATGAAGCTATTTGGGTAAGCTAGGTAGTTTGCCTGGTAGGTAGCCTGACTAACTAACCTGTATAAGATGTCTGTACGTCTATATTGCATATTCCCAGTTAGCAGCATAATATTAGCCTTAATGAATTTGCTGGGCTTTAGTCTAATAATTACAGATTTTTTTTGTTGATTTATTGATGTTTTAAGTGAATGTTTAAATTATCCCTCCCTCTAGAGTAGCTATGACTCAGGGAAATGATTGTACAGCTAAAACTCCAGTCTGCTTCTGTGCAAAGATGGTAAGCGTCTCTGATCCGGGTCACACCTCGTCAAGGCAGGTGAGGGGGGGGCGGACCTCCCAGATGGCAGAGACGGCATGGACCTCATGAGCGAAGAGTCGTGGGGGCGTTCAGTGGAGCGCGAGCGGGACGTGGGCCGCTCTATAGTGGGCCGCTGGTCTGCAGAGCGGGACCTGCTGTGATACTCGTGTCTATCCATGGCTCCGTGGTTCCTACAGAGGTTATTGAGAGATAGGCAGGCACTCAGTGGGCCCCAGCAGGGCAGGGACAGTATGCTTGGCAGGGTGGACAGTATGGAGGGCTAAGAAATTTGCAACTCGTCCAAAGTGCATGTGTTTCAGTAATGTACCCGTTATTTATTTATTTTTTTTGCATGTTTTAACCCATTTACTACAAATCACATATTATAATTTACATTGCTCCATATCATATAGTCCAGTTTCAACATGTTTTCCTGCTTTTTTTTGGGGATCTTGACACTCAAAGTATGCAATCAGAATGAACATCATGTATGCTTCAGCCATGGTTAAATTATTCTACACTTGCACTGCAATGTGGGTATACAAATATATCTATTTGACATACTATTTACTGTCATTGACCAGTAAACAACTCACCAAACAATTACTGTATTTTAATATTGCATTTTAGGTTGGAATCACATGTTCAAAAACTACTCTACAGCCTGCTTTGGAAATAGGTCTGCTGTTATTTTAAGTACATGTTATTTATATGTAGTAAATTTACTTAAAGCAAAAAATTCACGTATGGTCGTTTAGAGTGACAACATAAAAATATTCAACATCTCTCAGATAATAAAAGGTGCACTCTGTGTGGCCAATGGGTTCTATTGTGCATTAAGAGTGAGGCCGCCAGGTACCTTGTGCTATCTATACGTGGTGAGTGACTGTTCATTTACGGTCAGTTTGAGGTAGAGTGAGATGTGAGGGAAAAGTGAGGTGCATCTTTACATCGCTTTTGGCTTGTCATATCTGTTTTTTCCTGAAAAATGCACATCCATGGTAATTATTTTTGGCACAGTGAGGATGAAGGCAACATCTTGTTGATCTGAAGAGCTGGAGGAAAGAAGCAGGTGAGGTTTCTCAACTAGCAAAATAAATCATTGAGAGCGTACATGGATATTATTCCACTTTGCAGAGAGAAAAACAGTTTCATAAAATTGCATCACACTGCACATATCAAAAAAGTAAAGGAAATATTCAACTTAGCCTTTGGACACAATTTGTCATGAGCATAGTGACATTTAGATGTTTAGAGCATGCACACTGTTGGTAGAACTGTAAAAACTTCTAGAAAATGTAATTGATAAATCTTAAGTCTTTCAACAGTTGCATTTCCATAGTTTTTATGTTAAATAAAACAAACAGTATTTAACTAAACCATTTCACCATTATATTTCTAAAGCAAAGGAGGCATGTTGGTGTCCTAAAGATTTTTTTAAAAAGCTGTGAACTGTTACTAATAAGGCTAATAGACACTAAAAGACGTTTTCAAAATTGTACCTTTGAGTACTTTTTTCTGGGAATATGTAAGATTTTTTTTCACATTGGAGTTTTAATCAATTTAATTTTGATTAAAAATTCAAACTTGTCATAGTCTTGTAGTGTCTGTAGCCTTTTGCAGTACGAAAAATTGTCCAGTAGAGGAGATGTCCTTTTGTCTCCAATAGCAAAACAATGGCCCATCAGTCAGCAACCTTAAGGAGACTTTAACATTCTTCATCTGCAGCCATTCACAGTGATGGTCAACATAATCATTAGTGGATTCACATCAGGAGGTTGTTATGGCCAAGGATTTACGAGTGATGTAAAGGTTATGTCTGCTGCAAATCAAACTTCTCATTAGGTGTGATTTGATGGATATAGTCCTCCGACAGACTGCACTTTGGAATAGCACTGCTCACGTTGTCACTGGATTCAAACCAAGTCCAAAATATTTGTTTCTGTTGTTGGAAAAGCTGCTTTTTAGATGTGTACATGCTGTAGACTTTGTCCCACTCAAGGTAGACTCTGGGGCGATGCACTTAAACAGAACCAAGAAACCAGTTTTCTCATGTTCTGGGGGGAAATCACCTAAACTAAGACACTTGCCAAAAGGCTGAGACTACACAAGTACTCTCCGTCACTCATCTTTGTCTCATTTTCCATTTGCCTTCTGTTTTTTTCCTCTGCCCTTATTTCTTTTTCATTTTCAGTGCTGCTGTTACTCTGCCAGGGTGCAGACAGACACAAACTGTATCTGTACGATAGGAAGGAAATCTATTCTACTCCTCTGTGGATAACACCGAGACGCTGGCTACTTTCCTTTCTCTGTCCACTCAGACAAAGAGACAGGGAAAGAGAAGAAGACAGAGGGTTCTCGTAAATGGCTATCTGGGCTATAGGCTGAGCCTGAAGTCGAGCCAAGCTGGGCCTCAGGGAAACTTTGTGACACTTTAATAAAGTCAGTCAGGCTCTCGGGCTGGGTTCTGAGGACTCATCACTTTTTTTCCTCTTGGAGCGGAGAGAAATGGCACAAACGTCACGTTATTCCTGACTGAAAGCCAGATGGCAGCAGGCTAAAGATTGAAGACAGAAAGGTGGAGTCGTTTACAGCCTTTCTTTTGAGGGAGGTTTTTTTTTTTTATTGGTGCATCAGGATGCTGGCGTGGGTCCTGGGGATGGATAGATGGGTGTCAGCAGGCCTTTCTATCGTTGCTTGGAAGGGCCTGGCAGCCCATTCTGGCCAGATGTTAAAAGCCAAAGGGCTAAACACAGAATTTATAAAACTACTGTGCAGCCCAGAGCAATGCATCGGAGATGCCATTGTACAGGTGACCAATACGCAGCTGCCAATAGCATGTCAAATAAAGGACAACACTAAAATTCACACACACCACTTAGCAACATACTGCTGTTGGTATAATCTAGATGGGTACATAAACAAGGACATCAACAAATAGACAGTAAGGTGCTGGCCAGAACTTAATCCAACAACCAGGAGACATAGAGCCGGCGTCAGCAACACAAATTGCTCTGAGGCCTCCACATACAGAGGCAGTTGTGTATTATCCTTCCACATCTACGCAACTTCAGAGCTGTGATGACGCTTTCAGCAAAAAACGATATCGAGACAGGATATCATTTTCTGTCATCACATGTACGATCACGGATAAATTAAAGACGGACGAAGGACAACTTGAGGGGACCACAAGATGGCGGATGCACAGATGCAGCAGCAGTGCATTTCAATACCTCTCGTAGTCATAGTCGGAGGAGTAGGCGCCCTCAGAATAGGCGCGGGCCATCCTAGTGGACCGCAGTAACCTGACTGCTTCCTCTCGGCAGATTGGGTACACACGACGGTTGCGGCTGGCGGGAAAATATCAACAACTGGTCAGCATTTAATTTCTTTTTCCAGCAAAAAGGGGAAGCAACATGAAAAATAAAATAACCTGCAAGGGAAGACAACTTGGAATATCACACACCCGAGGTAGGGTGAGAAAATGTCTGTTCTCTGCCTAAAAACACCTCTATCCTACAGATCCACAGTGTTACATACAAACTGTTTGAGGGAGAAATCCCCTCTGATGGACAAAACTTCAAAACCAGCAGACACTTATCCATGTTCAGTATTGCCGTAGTCACTCTTTTGGTGGGCTTCACACTTGTTCACACTGTAAATGTTTGGAGTGAAACAAGAGGACAATGCCTGAGGTGATGCAAAGAGAGAATAGGCAATGCTGATACCGGATGGATGAAGTGTCACATTTTCTCAATGTACTGTACGACACACACACACACACACACAGTATATATTTTATCTTTTGCAGAAAAAAATATATACTTATCACAACACAACGCTGATGTCACAGACAATGGCCAGATAATAGGAAGCATTCACTTCAGTGCATCCAGAAAACCATGTTGCGCATTGACAACAGTGATTAAAAACATGCCATAGTATCAGTGCCATGTGTCCAACATTCAAATGACAGATTTCCTCAAAGGAAGTAAAGTGGTTGAAGGTTGAAGTTAAGATGAGCGCGTCATGCATGCTCAGGTAAAAGTCTACCTGGGGTCGTTTTGAGGATCATCAATAGGCTGAGTATGTCGGGTTCGAGGTAGGGTGAGAAAATGGCTGCGACCACATGGAGGGAGGAGAGAAGACAGAGATGGATCTGAGATGGCGCTGAAGAAGACGCGGAGGAGGAGGAGTAAAGGAGAGACACAAAATCATAGGCAGACAGATGGAGGTGTGAGGAAAAGGAGCGAGAGAGATTTTTCAAAGAAACAACGATGTAAAAAGAGAGAAAACGCTCATAGGAGGGGTTGATGTGACAGTTTCAAAGAGGAGAAAAAAACAGGCGAGGAAAATGAGAGATGCTGAAAAGATGTCTTCCTCAGCTTAACCACACTGACAGATGAAAGTGGTACACCGTGCACACTGGAAGCATTCACGGAGGGAAGAGCAGAAAAGCAAAGTCCAAACACCTAAACCTGCTTGATGTCACCTCTACTTCATGATTAGAATAACTTAAGACCATGCACAATAAATAAGATTTCTTCTTTTACAGACAACATTTCAAAAAGTAGGAAACTATAGGGGGAAAGACATGAAAAAACAAGATTTTTTTTAAATGGTATATTGTCGGAGTTTTGGTACATTTCTAAATTCTACGTGACTCATTTCCTGTGTCATTTTAAACTGTTTTCAATAAATAACCGGCCGCTGTTAATTAAAGCAGCTGAAATATACTCAAGTGAGCACTGTCCCAGACAATTTAGATAAGTGCATTTTCTGCATCTGACACTGATTTAGACCAAGTCTCAGAAATATCAAATAAACTTAATTGGACGGGGGAAAGTAGCTGCAGCCTGGCACTGCCAAGGCTATGATTGGACTCTTGGAGCAACATTTTCCAACCCTCACAAAAAATAAGTGCTGATGGGGGATAACTGACCACTTCCCCTTGACCACCTTTTCCATAATAAAATGGAAAATGCACTCTTACTGTCTTGTGTTCATAAAGGATGTTTTGAATCCACACTTTTGTATCGGATATTAAAATATTATGATACCTTTTTTTCCAAAGAAAGGAGTTGCTCTCAAAAAGCAGGAATACAAGAAAAATTAAAAGTATCCATGAACAACATCAGTCCCCAGAGATTTTAAGGCAAACGTTGTCGTGCATTAAGTGTATGCGTGCATAAAACAGCTCCTTGCATGTCTGCTCAACAGCCCTCACTTGTGAGCATGTCAGCATCTGCTCCATGCATGCCTGCGTTTGTGCATGCATCCACTGTACACAACTGTAAGCTGGAGCACGTGTGTGTGTACCTGTCAGGTGAGTAGTTATCTTCGGACACACTGTGGTGGTCCACTCTAGTGGAGGAGCTGTACTGAGAAGGCCTAAGGTCAAAGGCTGGGTCCAGACTTCTGCTGTGTGACAGAAGTGGACCGGATCACCCCCCATGTCGTTTACATCACCACATACTGACCTCTACTGGCCAAGGAGCATGAGGGGCGGAGGGCACATCGCCTCGTGTTTATGTGAGGCACTCAGAGCAACCGCGAGAAACGTTGCATCAGACATACATGTTGGATTAATGATGTGGCATTTAGAAGGCAGTACAGTCCCTAAAGCATATGGATTCCTTCAAGGAAATTAAGGCTAGAAAGGACTTTGAAAGGATTGTTAAATACATCTATATTGAAAAAAAAATCAAATAAAAAAACAGTTTCCACACAGAAATCAAGCCCGGTAGTTACCTGGAGGGTGGGGGAACGCTGGGAGAGCGCGACCGCGCCCGATTAATATCAGCCGACCGAGAGCAGTGGTTAGACGACATCACCTGCTCAGGGACGGACAGCGTGGAGCTCTGGAAGTCTCTGCCATTTGGCCTGTAGTCTGCGAAGAAAGAACAGATAGAGGAAGTGAGAGATGGAGGGACAAGATGAAGAGGGTGTTGTTTTTTTTCCAGATGGTTCTGTCATAATATTCTGACACCAAAAGCACTGCAGTGGCGGGCTTTAAATTACAAGGAAAATACAACAGTCACACAAAATTGCTGTGCCAATTTCACTTTAACACCTTGTGAGTTCTCTGTATATCTGTCTAAATCCGCTGCTTTTGATAATGAAAAATAATGGCAGCTAACGATTTCGATTCAGTTCAACCCCAGCCTTTAATAACTTAGAAGAAACAGACCAAACTTTATAAAACATGTGCTAAAGTGCTAATCTGCAGAGGCATCGTTTTTGTATACTTTTTTCATTATGCTGAGTCTCTATATTCCAAAAAACAAGGTCTAAGTTTCAATAAAGGTGGAATTCATCTGCTGTGTTAACATTGTGCATTAAACATGAAAATAGCCTTAAAAAAATATCAGAACTATTATAATGAATTTTCTCTGCGAGGCTGATTGGTCCATTGAACTTGAAAGAGTTCATTAACCGATAATCAGACGTGGCTAGCAGCCATGGTTAAGGTCAATGCTTAGCACTATTAAACTTGATTGATATTCAATAGAGTGTATAGAACATTAAAATGAGTCAAGGAAAACCCTGAATCAAAAGTGGGAAAGGGAGGAAAGGCAGGAAAAATTGGAGATAATGTTATGTTGACCTTCACTCGAGGAAGTTTAACTGAAATATGATAAGAGTTCACCGCACAGACAGATTAAAAGATTCATACTAAATAATATCTAGATCGCAAGTGGATCGCAAGTTCAATGCTGAAATTTTGATCATTTTAGACCATTTTTATACCAATTTTAAAAACTAAAGGTTAAAAAGTAGAATAAAAAAATCATTGTGATGCAGATTAGATTGAAAAGAAAACATCTGTCATTTCTAAACAACAGCTCCAACACAGAGCCTCCTGCAGCAGAGCCGTCAAACACCATGCAGAGCCAAAATAATCTATTCTTCCTCTTGACATGCTGCCTGACACATGAGTACAGCCTGTCTGTTAAGCACATGTAAGGAAAAGAGCCTTTACTAACAACAGTAGGATTGAACAAGCAGAGTGGGCTGCATAGGAGCAGAAAGGCAAAAGGAACGGGACTGAGGGTCAAAGCTAAACTAATGGTAATGTACAAAATGTTAACATGGGACTTTTCACTTCTAAAATTCCAGTTGTATAAAAGGAGTTGCACTTTGAAAGACATAAGCAGTACATGTGCAGTAATTTCTAATGTTCACAACAAGGTCTTTGGGTGATCTTGAATAACTAGATCATGATTTCTGGAAAGAGGTATCGCTGTTGAAGTTTTTCTTGGCGCTTCAAGGACCAGAAGCTTGATTTTGGAGTGAAATGTCCCTTTCACGCGAAGACTGCAGGGAAAACGGAGTTGTAATGAAGTCTGTGTAAAGAGGAGGGTGCGAACAGAGCTGAATAAAGGGGTATTCCCTTCACTGTGAAGAAGTGAAGGTGACTGCCTGGCATGGTGAAGCAGTCAGGGCCTGATGAGAATGTTAAAGAGGCTGGACTGGAGGGGGATTTCCCTCAGCTACAGTATCATGAGTGAGCCCAGGCTGATGCTGTCTGTGTGTCAGACAGGCATTCGGTATAGCAACTTAATCTATTCTCTTCTCTCTCTTTGATAGATTTTCTCCTCTATGTCACACGTCTTTTCCTCTTTTTGTCTCTGTGGCCTGTATCTGCTAACTGAAATGTGAACTATTACCACACACTAAATCAACAGTGCAGGCAGCTCCTCCATCCGAGTTTACCAACAGCTTTCCTGCAAACAAGGTCGGCACAGTTTCTGCGGTCTTTAAGCGAAAGGGAAAAAAGGATATTCTTAATTGAAAGAGAATAACAAAGACCCTGCTGCATCTTTCTTTATGTGGGAAAACAAAAAGCAAGTCTCTATTTTTTCTGACGGCTTTCCTGCCTTTCAGCATGGTTTCCTTCAAGGTTGATATTGTATGTGGGCAAATATCAAGTACTTTTCAGTCTTTCTTTTTGCCGTTTTTCTCTTGCTCTCTCTGGCTGCTAACAGCAGAGCAGAACTTATCCTTTTCTGATGTGCAGCGTGGGCGTGCTGCTGGAGCCTTGGTGAGCACAGCAGAACAGCAACTAGCAGTGCAGAGGCAGACAAAATCTCAGTGCTCCCTCGCTTTGCTGCAGCTGATGGGCTGCAGCATTTTCACTCTGCTAATGTAATATATAACAGTATTGTAAGCTTCTCGGGACAAGCAAGCATTTGACAGATGGCATGTCAGTGATGAGGTTAAAAACAATATTACAAAAATGTAATACAGCCTGGTGAAACTATGTTGTGACTTTACCTCCAGACATTTTGCTTTTCTGATTTCATGATTCTTAAGTTAATATAACCTTAATTTATTACCTGTTATTACCCCAACACCATCTTCACAATCGTAGTCTGAGATCTCACTGTCACTTATCCTCTGGGATCCTTTGAGATAAAGAGACAGAGAGAAACATTGAAAAAAAGAGACATTTTCATTCCCTTGTCCATCTATTCACCCATTTTTTGTGTGCATTATACACAAAATGTATCTCCCTAAGGTGTGCACCCGTCCTCATACCCCAGAACTACAACAAACAGTTCTGCAAGACAGCAATTTGGATGACTGATTGGAAATTACACATCAGCTGAAACAAATAACGCTCCATTTCACTGATCCCCGCCAACAAAAAAACAGCAGATCTGTCTTCATCTGAACTGAGGAACTTTGAGGTGATACGTTCAATCATTAAATTTGTATGTGACGTGAGTGTAGGGAGATACGAGGGTGTTACAACTATTTCTTCATCTACCCCGAAAGCCTTATTGCCCTTTCCTGTCCCCTCTCTTTAAAGTATGAACCCCTCACACACACACACACACACACACACACACACACACACACACACACACACACACACACACACACACACACACACACACACACACACACACACACACTAACACACACCTCTTTCACCATTCAGTCAACTTAAATCAAACGGGCTAGTGTGCTCTATCAGAAATGACAAGTGCTGCACTCTGGCAGCGCCGCTCCAAACCTCTCATCTCAGTTGGCTGGAGACTTTTTACAGCCGTCAGCTCTTTCACCTCACACTTATACAAACGGCCAGAAAATCATCCTGGTGGAGGGAAGCGAGCAAGCCTTAAGTGTGTAGTAGGAGCACTACAGTATAGCAGTGCTGTGTAAACGCGGACTACCGTACTGCCGTCTGAAGTACTTTCACAAGCATCTTTTTACAGAATGGTGAGAGAAGGGCCACACAATGAGCTATTTTTGGGGTGTGGTTAGAGAAAATACGACACCAGCTAAATAATGTATTAATAAAGATAATCAACTTGTTCTTTTTTACTGTTTAGAGTAGCAGCATCATCTGATGTTGCCCGTGATCAAGAAGACATTCAAGACACACAAACACAAGCAAAGTAGAATGGGCTGCAGAGTTTTTCAAAAGCATTTGGTGCATTCTTAAAAGGGGGAATGTTGGTAACTTCCGAAATAATCAAGCAACATTTGCATTACAGAGGAAAGGCAAGTGGTCAAAATCAAAGCATATTGTGTCTGCCAGGACTGGCAGATCGCCTGGGTTTTTTGCACATCACGTTTTGCAGGAAATGGTTTCCGGGTTGCAAGATGAGATTCTGAGGTAGTTCACAAGTGAGTACACACAGAGGGAGAGACCACTGTGTCCTTAATCTCCATTTCCCTGGAGCGTGCATGTGTCGGAGACCCTGAGCGGATTTCTGACATGTGGTGTAAAAGTGTACACCAGCTCCCCTCATTGAACTCCGTGTAAGGCAGCGGAGACATGCACCCTTCATGGGGAAATGGACAGGGTCGGAGAATCAGGGCACAAGGATGCATCTTTACAGAGGACAGGAGAACACTAAGAGCATAGAGCTCCATAGAGCAGCACTGTCTTTACCTGAGTTGTGTGAATATGAGCCTTTGTCTGTAAAAGCAGAAGCAGTAAAGTTGATGTAACATGCACGACAAACACAAAATCTAAACACTACAAAGCCTTCATTTACGAAAGCAGGAACACAAAATCAGTGGGGCCAGAAGTTTACTGTATGTGGACCCTAATTTGTAAACGAGATCTACTATATCAAGAATTTGATTATTCACGAGACAAATAATACCATTGAAGTCTATGTTGGTTGTATCCTGAGCTAAATGACCACGACTCGCTGGCAGTCTTGTAGCCGTGGTGTTCCTTGCATGCCAGCTCTGTCTGGCAAGTACAGTGACAACAACATGGTTTGCAGTCTCAACAAAGAAAAAGTTTAACAAGGAAATTAAAGCGAATTAGAGAATCACCTTGGATCAACCTACTCAGACCGCTGATGTGCCACAAATACTTTAGAACGTTGTTTGGGTTAAAGGATTTTGCATGTTTAACCCAATTTCTTACTTATGCACTTAAACTAACACTGCCGTGTCAGAATAAAAAGAAAGGAATTCTGCCTATGTACATACAAAATAAAAACTGACTTCAGTAATTATTTAAATTCATTTAATGTATACCCACATTTCTTTACTGAGTGTGTACTATTGGAGACACGATTGTTAAGTGAGTTTCTAAATGTTGTCACCCAGTTTAATGTCTTGTCTTTGGTTTTAGTAAAGTTATTTTATAAATGATATGGTTTGAAAATGTTAAGTGGCATGACCATTTTCGTCACAACCTTAATGCCTTGCCAATGAATTTCAAGAAATCAATCAGGATGTGTGTGTGTGTGACATGTGTCAGTGACAGAGGGGTTACGCACTCTGGAGCCGTCGCGTCGGACTTTCTCCATGGAGCTGCCTGCGCTGTGTGTTCGGGGAGGCACGTGGGAGTGGGATAGAGGACACATCGTGGGTTTGTAGCTTGTACCAGTGTGGTTCGTCGTCCAGAAGAGCTGTCTCAAGCTCAATAAGGATCTGCCAGAGGTAAAAAAGAAAATAAATGTCCACAGTTAAAAATGTCTTTACTGCAAGTGGTTGCAAAGTATCTTATATATTTCGTACAGACTACGTCAGTTAAAAACAATCCTTTCCCTCTTGATTTAACAGTTTTACACAGTAAATAAAAACACCAAAGATCATTGTCCGTGTCGGACAAGGAGTGGACCACCACAACTTTGTCAGAGCTTTATCAGGGGCTTGACCTCATTCGAGAGGATTAGCTGAGATACTGTCAGTGAGTGTCCCTGATGGGTGGGGTTTGGGTTACTTACCTCTCCCAGAAATTCGCTCTCCTCCTCCCTCACCCTGGCTTGGTCCCACAATGTGATCTCCAGCATGCGCTCCCGAAACTCCCGCCGGTGCACCGGTGAATACATAAAGGTCTGGTTCCATTTGGGCTCTAAGGATTTCTTTACTGTTTTTGTTCTTCTCTTGCTTTTGTCGCTGGAGGAACAATAATTCAAACTGTTTTTATTTACAACCATGATAGAGGAGAGCCACGAATACAACAGATCAATAACACGACACAGCACAGAGCACATCACCATGGCATGCTGATAATGGCAATGAGATGGCAAGGTGAGGAACATGTTTTTCTACATTCTATCAGCGCATAAGAAAGAAATGCTTAACAAACGACCAACAAAGTAGTTTGTAGTAAGCACATCAACTCAAATCCCTACAAGCTTTCCTGAAGCTAACGGCTAAAAAACATTGACACATGACGTTGTGACATCAAGCACATAATCCATTTTCTAAGACATATAATAACTCAGTTTGGCCCACTAATGTCCATTAACTTCCTGGAGGGAGTGAATCGAAGTGACATTAAATGAGTGGGGGAGGTAAAATGGTGACTGTTTCTACTCTTACCTTCTATCAGGGAGGAAGTAGATTTTGACGTAAGGGTTCCTTGGCCGGCCGTCTTCCCTGGCTGGCAGGTCTTTGGCGCCCAGGATGGTGACAATTAGCTGATGGCCCACTTTGTCATACCACAGTTTGACCTGCAGGGGCAGAGCAAAGACAACCTGCTGAGGGACTGATCAGGGCCAACAGGAATAAAAACACACAGAGGGAGTAACGCAGGAGAAGACAACTGCATCAAATTAGAAGTAAAGTTACTACAGGAGCATTTGTGTCTTTTTTTTACTGGGAACTCAGACCGTTTTTTGACTACAGCATAGAGTCTTCTTCTGTATTTACCCTTCAGGGAAGAGGAGGAAAGTGTCTACCTGCGAGGATGATGTCCAGTCACATGCTTCGTGGCACAATTGATCAGACTTTAAAGAGGTAGTTCAGATTATTTACTTCCATAGTCAGTTTACCTACAGTGGATGGTATACTGCACGCCACCAGTTTGGAAAAACAAACAAGACTACCAGCATGGCTGTACCAGCTGCCCCGTCCACAGCGGGACATTGCTTTGCTCTTGTCAAACTGGGGCCTTGCCGACCGCCATGTACTGTAAGTAATACACTAACTATGTATATGTACCTCATACAACTCCCTTTAAATACAAATCTGAACTATCCCTTTTAGTGCTCATAAAACATGGACTTACTGGATCAGTGTTAGTATGATATGTTGATGGTAAAAATCTATCTGTGATATTTTAGTCTCTACGGTTAAGGAGACTATCCTTTAATGAAAAGATGTGTTTTTGTGCATGGTGCTATTACATATCAGTTTTTTTTAATTTTTCTATTACGATAAGTGTTGTTAAATTAATGTGTTTATGTTGGTCATTAAAAACTTCCCCTGCAGGGATGAATAAATCTTATCGAATGGAAGTGAATGCATTTGGCCCGGACGTCATTTCCACTGAAGTGAATTGAAGTGAAACGCTAAAGGGACCACGCGCTAACATTAACAGTGTGCTCTGTTAAAATGATACTGTCTACCAGAGATGATGCTGGCTCTAATAATGTTCTCTCAGATATTTAATGGGCATTGACATGGAGAAATCAATCATGCTGTTGCGAGAGGAATCGGAGACAGTTCACACTAAAAGGGAAGTATGGACTCCAAAAGAGGACACTTAGAAGAAGAAAAAAATCGAACCGAGGGCTTACAGAAAGTAAATTAAATGAGGAATACAACTTCTAAGGTTATGTCCATACTTCTTTGAAAATATGATTATGGAAAGGGTCTGAGTCATTTAAAACAAATAAAAACTACCAGCAATACATGCAGCAGTGCAAGAAAGAGCATTCAACAAAAGTCAGTAAATTTCATGGAGGCCAAAACAGACAGCAGAGGGCTTATGGGAAAACAAATTGTACCAAGTAATTTTCAAACTTGTAACCCACCAAATTACCAGATACTGCAAAGTTTGATATAGTGTTCTGTCTGTGAGTGATAAAACATTTATGAAAAGATTCACCTTGGAATCATGTTGAATATATGAGTGAAAACACATGTAGTTCATCATAAATAACTCAAATATACAAACTATGTGGCTTTACAATGTGTCCATCTAATAACTAATTAACAAAAAAATACAAGCTTTTCCTAAAATACATGAACATGCACACACTCACACTATTCAAATGCCATATCATGTCTTCAGACTCTAAATTTGAAAAATCACACCTGCATGCTCTATGCATAATGACAATATCCTCCCATCCAATCCATATAAAGTTTCTTGAAGCTAACTTTAGAGAAAACAACATAGTTAGTGTCAAAACAGTAGTGTTGACCTTCTGAATCAATAATACAGATTCAGACAAAGTGATTAAACTGTGTGTTATTAACCAAAACCAAGAAAAAAGGCTTAGTGATATTAAAGATGACAGATTAAAAGAAACCCTTTGAAAACAGTTAAAGCTTTGTTCACTTTGCTATTTGGGAGGTACAATTTGCTTAAACTCTCATCTGGAAGTAAAATGTTGGTTTCACTGCAACATGAAACTGCAGACCCATCCACCACAAGCTGCTAATAACACAACTCCTGCAGATGAGTATTGGGTTCACCAGGACTGGGTTCATGTCACTTGAAACAGAAAACAACACAAGGTCCTTTGTCCTGAGGAAGTTCAGGGAGACACCCTCCTGCATTGCCAAAGGTACAGAAATGTCACATGTTCGGGGTCAATTACTGGTGTCAAATCAGGCAATGGAAGAGTGTCTCTTTAAAATGTGTGCGGATTAGTCCAGCATGCATAACCTAGGAAGAATGAGGTGAATGGGTTAAAATGAGATAGTAACTCTCATCATAACGGTGATACCAAGAAATCAAATTAAAGAGAATGACACAATGCACTGGGACTGGGGGAAACTTGAAACTGCCATTTCCCCGCGAATGCATTTTTCCAAAGTATGAAAACAGAAAGTCAGCCAGTCAACAGTCAAATGAGCAAAGACCAAATAGAGTTTGTGCCCTTCAGATGGGGCCCATTACCTGGACCCTAGGGGCAAAAGGCGTTGTTCTTCTACTAAGGCTTTGGCTCTGGATAAGCAAAATAAAACAGCAACAAAAAAAAAAAAGAACAGAAAAGAACAGAAAATGCAATAAAACCAAAATCCCACAAAACAACTACAAAAACTTACAATAAACTTTAAACAACAACATAGGTTTTACGTTTTGGATGGCCATTTAGGCCAGTGCATTCATTGTTATTTAAACTTCACTGATCACTCCTTCTTTGCTTTGTTCGGCATAGGCCCCTTCGTAATTATCAATGCCTCCTGATCAAATCTCTCTTTCTGCTCTGGACCTTTTATCCTCTGCTTCAGTGACGTTAAAACCCTCGTCCCGAAACACAATTTAATGACGTCGCTGAAAATATCATTGGGAAGAACTCACTGCAAGGTTCGCAAGGTTAATTCACTGAACTGAACTACCTCACTAATCAGTTGTTTTTTAAAATTTTAGGGTCAGTCGGTTCGTAGAAATGTTCCCAGAAGCATCTGGGCAGAAATCAGTGCTTGTTTTTAATTGGATGACGCAGCGTTAAAATTATTATTGTGAGTCACGTTATTCTACATGTCCTCTTCAACCAAAATCAGCCATTTTTACAAGACGCTAAACATAAACAAAAACTATTGTGAAGATTGGCGATGGTATCAGCCTTAAAACCCAACTATTTCTTAGAAATATCAATGTTCTGGAGGTGTTCCCTAGATACTAAAGCTTTTTCTCTGCTGAGAGTTGATTTATCTCTTACTTTAATGCAGTTCTTTACCCAATTTACCCCAGGAGGGTTTTTACACTAGATAATGGACAACACACACAGTAACCTGATCTACACTCCGGTGCTGGGTTGGTAAAGGGCCAGCTGAACAGGCAGAGGGAGAGAAGCTATGCCCGGCAGCTCAATGGTCTGATCCAGGATTTAAGGTTGCATTGCATTATGTGAGTTTAGTAGTACACTCCAAAATGTAGTTATGTGAACTTAATAACTCTTCTTACTCATAAATTGTCAACAGTGGTCAAAGCAATCTAACAAAGGATTTCACATATAGTCAAGCTGAGGATGCTTACTGAGAGCTGTCCTGACAGGTACTGGGGGGCGTCCCTCAGCATGCTGGGACTCATGGGGGACGTGACGGAGATGGACGGGCGATCCATCTTCTGAGACTCAAAAGAACTCGAACCTGACGGGGGCAGAAACAACTGCGGTCAGATTATTCAGTACTAAAGCTGGTTCGTAGTTTGTGGTTTTAGGGACATCGAGAGATGTCATAGAGTTGTAGTAGGAAAGATAGCGAGACACAGACGAGAAGAGAGACCGAAAGAGGGCAAGAAAACATGCCATGACATAGACAGAGAGGGAGAGTGACAGAAGCAACTTCCTGAGACATTTCCTTCACTTGACGTTTCTAGGCTGATTAATAGGCTAAAATGCAATAATGAAATAGGCTAAGTATTTTTGACAAAGACTTACTTGATTCCAGTTGTGCATGTGTGCTGTCTGGTATCCTTGGAATATCTCTGGGGGAAAAAGGACGAGAGCGTGAGCGTGTGAGAGAAAAGAGAGGCAGGGGATGGAAGGGATCAATTTGAGCTAATGCTGACTGCACCATTGCTCTAATGACCCTAAGCACCGCATTACTCTTCATTCGGCCAGCAGCTCCCTCAGCAACACAAAGCAGCTCAGATATAGGGAATCTACGAAGCAAAGGAGCCCTTTCCTCAGAAACACAATTGGAGGAGAGCGTGCAGACGAGGCGGCAGGCTTTCGTTCCGCTGGACAGCGTTGTGTGGTCCACATACAGAGCCCAGGCCGGAGGGAGAGAGGAACAAGTGTTGAATAAAGAAGACAGTGCCATTCGTTCAATGCGTGGCTTGAATGATCATACCGACTGTGACTGGAAAATAAATCTAACGTAAAGTGCATTATTCTTGCTTCAATTGGTTTTAGTTTGAGAAATGCATGTTGTTCATTCATGTAAAGAGTTACTTTTCTTTTAATACCTTTGTTTTATCTGATTGATCAAATCACATCAACGTTTGTTTTGAAATTCCTGAAAGGCTGCATGTGCATTAGTTTAAACCAATTTATGTTGACCTAGTACTAGCTACCTGGCTGAAAAATAGCATTTAACATGTTTAATAAATAAATCCACTCCAACTTTTTATTCTTTTTTTTCAAGAACCTGGTAGGTGTCTTTGTATTCAACTGGTAGGAGAAAGGTAGACACTCAGGGCAGGACCTGATTCCTCATTACTTGTTAATAAAAGCCCCAATAAGAAACACAAATTATATAATCATTCCTTTTGTCAAACACCTCAGTCGCTATTATCCAAGGCCCGACCCTTACTGCTTGATAACACCTACACTGCCGGGACACCGGACTGGTGAAGAGCTTTTGTGTGACAGTGACGGTCGGTGAGCTCTTTCTTACCCTATAGGCCGAGAGACCACCAGCTCCACCTGCGGCTCAGGCTTAGATTCTAGAATGATATTGTAAACTTCTTTAAATGTGGCTCCTTGTAAAAGCTTCCCATTCCACTCCAGCACCTGGTCACCTGCAAAAAAACACCAGAGACACCTAATGTCACACAGGATATCTTTCATGCAAGTGTAGAACATACACATCATTATGCTCCTTCAAAACCTATTGAGTGCTACTAAATCTACTACTTGAGTTTCTACATACATATGTGTGTGTGAGCGTGTGATTGTCATACCTGGTCTGAGGTGTCCAACAGTGTCTGCTAGACTTCCTTTCCTCACTTTAGTGATAAAAGCACAAAGTCTACCAGATTCTGTCATCTTGCCTCCCACCACCTGTAGAAGTACAGAGAGGTGATGGGGTTAGCACTGAAATACATGTGAAAACCCACTTTGTGTTGGTGTTGTTCTAACTGCGAGCGTAATGATATGATATAATTGCAGCTTGCAAAGGAAGATTGTTTTCGACTCAAAGTCTTCTGTTTATGTCACAGCTTTAGCCTTTGCCTGCAAGGTATGAATCCCAAATAAGAGCATTACGGAGAGGGTCAATGGTAAAAGTGCATCTCGGTTAAACAAAAAAGTTCAGGGCTATGCTTTCACCGCGAGGGACACACTCTGGTGCCGCTCTGTGGTTCTGTGACAGTACAGGCCCGTGGGCTAGAGCCGTACTGTACAGTCCTGAGCTGCTGTACTCCACTCGCTTCAGCTTACATGGGCATCATACAAATAAAAATCCCTCCTAATGGCAGCTGAATGCCAACATACAAAGGAGCTTAGGGAAGTCTGCTAAATGAAATGGCTTTATATAACAGGGCAGGAGCCAGAGAAGGAGGCTCACCGAGGAAAAGAGAGAAAGAGAGAGAAAGAGAGAGAGAGAGAGAGAGAGGGAGAGAGAGAGAGAGAGAGAGAGAGAGAGAGAGAGAGAGAGAGAGAGAGAGAAAGGTGGGCGGCCTGACTGGTGGACTGACTGGCTGGACTGTTGGGTTGGCTGGCTGCTGCTGAGCGGACAAAAGCGCACAGAGGCACTGAGCAGACACAAACATGCCGTTTCAGGAGGCTCATTCAATCAGTAATGATTTTTCCCCATCTCTCTCTTCATGTCTCTGGAATTTGGCTGCTCAGCTTCATTCCTTTTCTCCACCACCTTCAAGTTTACGCAAAAGTGAAAAAGGAGAGGGAAACCAGAGCATTTTGCGCAACAGGTCATCCAGTGACGACACTGCAATAACAAACTGACAAAAAACGCTTTCAATCATGCAACAGCAGATTATGACCTAAAGGAGAAAAGTATAGACTGTAAAAACATTATGATTGAACTATTTGAGCAGTGACAACACTGACTTTTTTCCTCTGAGCTGCTGAATGCAGTTCATTAAAGTAGCTCAGTGTGAGTGAGTTCAGAGAATTACACGGCTCAATACCAAACGCTATGCATTAATATTCATCAGGAACATAATCAAGTCTTTAATGAATATGAATACTGAGTACTACTATGATGCAATCGATAATTGGAAAAAAAGAGGCCAAAAAATAGTAGAATTTGCAGCCGGGCTGTTATTATACTGTATATTAACATTACTAACACTGACGGTCTATCAACTTTACCCAGAATTCCTGGATGTGGTCAGCTGAAGTCTATATCCAAAAGTGTATATTTCGCCAAGTTATATCGGTAGTGTGGTGATGGTGTAAATTGTTTGGTATTTATACATGGGTGTGTTTGCATCATACCTTCAGACAGAGTCATTATGAGCTCACCTTTAGACCGAGCAGAGCTCCTGAGTCTCGAGGCACGCTTCCATCTTTCATGCGTTTGTTGAGTAAAATACGCCCTATTAGGCGATCCCCATCTTTGGATGGCTGCCACGTCACCGGGTGCTACAAGGTCAGAGCAACACACCTGCTGTTTAACAACTCATCCGCTTGAATTGAATTACTTCAGAACAAAGCACAAACATTTTCACAGTGAAAAAAAGAGGGGGGAGGGGCAGAAGGCAGAGGGCATGAGGAAGTGTTTATTCACTCAGGGAAGAAAGTTCACACGAACTCCGTTGCCTCATCAATACTTTTCATGTTTTTCTTTTTTTTTGGTGGCAACAAGTTAATTTTTTTAATTCTAAAGTATGGAATAATAAATTCCTAATATAATACAAAACTACTGATGAGGAGCTTGTGTGAACCTGCCGGTGTGAGGATGGAGTGAGCTTCATGCAACGCCCCATGCAGAGTAAGCAAGCAGCCCGACACTCCTCCTCAAACCAGCTCTTCAAACTGGAGCAGACACACAACCACCATCCAGTGGAGTAGTGAGGGGAAAGCAGACAGCAAAAGGGGGAAGGAAGGGGGTGAAAAGGTCGACTATGATACTAATGAGGTGCCAGTTTAAAAAACAAAGAAAAATTGAGACATACACCGCACAGAATAAAGCATGAGAGAGAGATAGGGTGAAATCACAGGCGCGTAGTGGAAAGGGAAAAAAGAAAAACGTGTTTTAATTTTTATTTATTTATTGTGTGCAAAACAAATCCAGTCTTCCCTGTTTTGTGTGCTTATACAGTCATTTGGGGTTTTGCGACAGAAGTGAGTGGAAAGTTGGGCAAGGGAGCGGGTTCTGTCTGGACTGGGTGCTGTGGGGTGGGGCAGCAGAGTGAGAGGGACGGCCTGAGTAAAAGGTGTTCCTGCTGCACTAGACAGGACTGCTGCAGAGCAAGGACACAACATACGGAGGAGAACGAGCATGCAACTAGGAGAGACCCACATTCCTGTGTGCCATGACAAGACAGAGAGGTTGTGTGTCAATGCTCTTTTTTTAACAACTACTGTAAGGTGTGTTGTTTCTGGTTGGGGAGCAAAACAGCAAGTACAAGTAGCAAGCAAAGAGGGTGCCCCCAAAAAGAGTTTTTTTTTTTTCGGCAACACCGAGCAAGGTGGAGCCAATAGTAACCGAAAAAAAAAAGAACGAAATCGCAAGAGAAATCAATTTGTACAATGTCAAATAAAATCCAGAAAACAAACATCTCACCTATGTACACTGAGTGACAGAGAGCAAACAAAGACTGGATGGGTAGGTCATAAATAATAATAATAATAATAACAAAATGCAGGCTAGATTGTCTCAGTACCTTCTCACTATGGCTATGCTCCTCGTTTAGGGTAGTGCTACTGCACGTATCAACTCCCGAGTCTTTAACCTGTGGTTCACACCATGCCAAGTCCTCTTCAAATGAGTGTCCCCCAAAGCGCACCATTTTCTTTTGCCTCTCAGATAAGGTGTGTGTCGGCTCGGACATAAATGTCTGCTCAATAGTTTTTCTTTTTCCCCTTTGACTTTCCCCTACAGGTGTGGGATAAAACAGAAAGAAAAAACAGAAAAACAACATGCAAAGGTGTAAATAAAACGAAGGAAACATGAAATGACAAAAGACTCTTGGAGAAGGGAGGGTCTGGGGGGGAGGAGGGGGAGAGAGAGAGAGAGAGAAAGAGGGAGAGAGAGATGGGGTTAAGGGGCAGAAGGGAGGGAGGAGGGGTCAAGGCAGGACTCCACATGTCTCACCAAAGACATTGGGGAGGCCTCGCTGCTATGCCAAGACGCATGGTCCCACCAATGGCCATCCAAATCTCCTGTAAGGTGTGGGTTGAGGGAGTGGGGGGGAGGGCGCACATACACGAGAGAGGATAGCGAGAGGGACCAGTGAGGACACCACAGACAACAACAGACAGTAACAGCTAGACAGACACACGCATAATACACTTTGAGCACTAAAAAAGACATCAGCACATTCATCTTTGCACACACGCGTTCTCACATACTGCTCAAACTCAAGTCTTCGTGTGCCTAAGATCCCTGTGGAGAAAGAGAGATGCAGCTCAGGTAATTATACACAAAGGAACAGCAATAATTTGACCGCCGCCACACTGTACGGTAAGGGACGGACACAAGCCTGCAATCAGACACACGACTCTCAGTTGGGACATTCATGACCATCTGTTCCCCCCTTCTTTTCCTCGCCCTCCCTGCAGGACATCGATTAAATCCCACATCATCACCATTGTAAAAGCGCAAACTCAACACAGACGGGACCAGAGGTCAGATTCTCCTCATATAGTTCAATCTCACAACTTCTGCTTGGCTACTGCCACTGCATTTCACACTGATTTAAAGGTTTGATTTAATATGAATCATGCTGCACTCCTTAACATACATAGGCAATATCACAGAATGTATAATCCATTAATAAATCCTCTTATGAATCTTGCTGGTCACAACAAATACAATTGGACTAAAGGATGGATGTGCTTTAAATAAAAGTATTTAAAAAGTCCGGTAAATGCCATATGTATAAGGGCAGATCACTAATGTGTTTAACCGGTGGATCCAGATTGCGTTGCCACACAGCCTTAAATGACCTCAATCCGAAGTGCACCGGGGACAACGTTTAAACATGAGGCTCTGATTACAACTTCTGTGGTAGCGCACAGCAATTGGTTATAATGGTTTTACATCACGGAGGTTCCTGGGACATTTCTATGAACGTTTTGTTAATTTTCTTGTCAATCCAGCAGAAGGATTAGAGAGGAATTGATGGTGGTTAGACCCTTAAGAGGGGCGGTCAAGACCTATGACTTCAACTCTTGCTACAGACGTGCATGCTTCTGTTAAATCAAAACATAGAGAAGCAGATATCTTATGAGATGAATATACACTCTGCAAGTATTTCTTCTAGTGGAAAGCTACGCAGGCAAAAAAAAAATTAAATGTTTTCCGATGCGGATGCACCGGGCAGAGGGGATTGAGTGCGCTTTCAATTTAACAAAGAGGCTTTGCAAATATAAGCCAATTAGAAAGAGTGAAACATGGTGAATCTAAAGGCGGGGCAGTAGGATGCCCAATGTAGAGTGTGGTGTGGAGGTAAAGACTACGGGATGGTGAGGCTGTGTAAAACCGTTTCGGTTGTCAGCGAGACGCTGTATGACTGAGACCTTAGCGACAAGCACATCTCTGTCATCCTGAAATCCAAAAGTTACGACGGGGGGAATAGACATTTAAATATTGTTTGCTTACTTTGGCATTTTAACAATTCCAAATGAAATAAATCGTATGTAAAATCCAGTTACAGTTTATACAATAAAGAAATCAGAGTCAGCTGAGCCTGATCTTCCACTTGCACATGTGCTGCTTTTGATGTCCTTGCATGCTTGTGCGATTGTATGTGCTGCATGTTTGTAGCCGGAGTGAACCTCAGGCCAAAGGCACATGAAGGTCATCTGAAAACGCCGCAACCCCTGAGCCATATACATCACTTTTCCCACACTTCACTTCCCCTGCAAAGAGCTGCAGAACCTAATGGATCTTTACAGGACAGGCCGCCTTCAAGCATTATCTGGCTGAGGAGTCAGTCTCTGGGAAGCAGGGGACTCTGATGGAAAGGCCTAAAAATAGCCTGCATATGCTTCTGCTAGTAGGGGACGGATTGAGAATACAAGGCTGAAGTGGAAAGTATTTTCAATATTGAAAAAAAGATCACATTTCCACACTTGCTATTTTCTTAATATTCAGAGTTGTGACTCTGAATATCGCAAGGTCAGTCTGAGCCAAACTACCCAGCTGTTCTCCTCCCCTCTTCCTCTCTTCTATCACTGCTTTCCATCCATCAGTCAAGGGGAGTGCTAAAACGACTAACTGTACAAAGTTATGCACTGTGATAAAACATTATGGATGTCCCTGGACAGGCTTTGCCCTCTGCGGCCCTACAACTAACAGCTGACAACAGTGATTACCCTCTTAGCCTCCCAGCTGCTATTATGTCGGCGGCGCAAACACCAGAGCCCAGTTCAGCGTGGTGGACACTCTCCATTGAACGAGTCACTTGCCTAATGTGGCCATGATAGTGCAAACAGCTTAAAGTCTGCTGCTATGATTAGGGAGAGAAAGAAACATGTAGGGATGAGACGTTTACATGTATTTGACTTTTTTGAAGCAACAGACACATTTACACGCCTCAGAGCTTGTCTCAAGGTTGTATCAGTTACAGTTTCACCTCTACCTCTACCTGTTCTTCCTCCCATCATACTCCTCCCACATCCCAACCTCCACATCTGTCAAAAATAATCTGAGTGGGCGCCAACACAAAGCTGTGTCCAGCCGATCCCTATTCGCAAAGCTTTATTAACAGTGGCACACCACAATTGGGCACTGATCCCTGGCAAGGCACTGTGGGTGTGGGTGTCTTTTTCTTTTCTTTTTTTTTCCTGGTAGCAGGAAACTCATCACAGCCGTAAATTGTGAGCATCAGCAGTCTGAGCCCAGCCTGCCGTTTTCGCCCCCTGACTCCACACCCCCCTGCAAATTGCTGATTCAGGATGGAGGCAGAGAGCAGGCAGTGGTGGAGCTCACCACCAGCAGGCTTTCCATCACTTTGACAGCTCAATAAAAACCAGTGTAAACTATTAATTGGATCATTAATTATTGATGCTGTTTTTACTACAATTCGAGGGGCGTGAGCAGGAAAGAGGCATGGGTGAAATTGTGTGTATGTTTAAACATAGTCGCCATGCTGGGAAGGTGATACGGTGTCACGTTAAACCCCTGGTGGAGGCAGATCTTACAACAAGAGCTTTCATGTAACGAAACGCCTTTACCTAACTTCTACTGTACAGCACAAAACACGCTAATGCTGCCCATTACGATATATGAAAGGTTAAATTAATAAGAATACGTTTTCCAGTATCCAGCTTAAGAGCACAAACTACAAACCAAATTGACTTACTGAGGTGCAAAAACTGATCCCAGAAGACCATTGATGAGGATGTAAGTTAGACTGTCACTACACACCATCCACCTCTCTGCTGTAGTTAGCCAGCCAGCCTCTCCTTTTCTGTCTGTTCGGCACTATTATGAGACGGCATGTCAGGGTAATCGATAAAGAGGAAAACACAGGGACAGGAACACCACGATAAATCAGTCTTCATCGCTCGCAGGCACGAGCCAGGCCCATTACAGCTGGCACTCCCTCTCCCCTCTAGTCTCCTCTCCCACTTCCCCTTGGTGTCTTCTCCTTCTCATCCCATCAGGCCTCCCTCCTTCATGGCGTGAGCCTGCTGTCGCACACTCATCTCCTGGCCGAGTCAGTTGTGTCCTTACATGCAATTATAATTGGTGTTCTTCGCGCTGCTGCTCTGGCTGTTTTTTTCTCTTCTTCTTCCTGGACTTTTTCAAGTACATTTGTTATCTATACAGCCCAATACCACAAATCACAGATTTGGCTCAAGGGGCTTTACAATCAGCACACCTAAAACAATCATTTGTCAACGCGCTCTACAGTTGCTTGCTAATGAAAGAGTGCTTGGTTTGTATGTGATAGCACATGCAGGGAGATTCCTTGATTGTGTCAGCTTTTTCAATGAACAGTGTGTGTAAATCATAAAAAAAAACAACCTGACGCTAAATTTGTTCCATTTGTAAACTCGATAGACTGGCAAAACTGACGGATCTTTTGTGATGGCCGGTATGATGTCACATGTCATAAATCTGGAGCCGTGAGTTTAAATCCCCGGATAATGAAGTCTACTTGACAGAGTGCGAACAAGGACACTAATAAATAGTTCCGTAGACATTTCTGAACAATTTATTAGACTCGATGCATGCGCCATATCATAGCAGTCTTAATTATGTCATAAATTAATGAAAGTGCCAAATATGAGAAAACAAAGACCAAATAGCTTCATGTAATCAGCTGTCTGAGTGTGTGCTTTAGCTAGTGTGGTTTGCTAAACTTATTCGGGTCAGCAGTTCAGCTCGATTCTTTGTTTTCACTCTCTCTCCTACGCATGCTGACCTGTGGAGGAAGCAGACAGGAGCAGACAGGAACAACAGAAACTCTGAACCTCAAAACAGCCTGCTGCTTCTGCCCCTATTTCTGTACCACGGCTACCTGGAAACCTGGAAACTCCCACATCAATAATGTAGCGCTATTGCTGGGCCGTTTCCTTTGATGAGGAGAACAGTTACATAACGGAGCAGACCGAGTGAGTTCCTCTCCTCCAGATTAAACCTTTCTGAGCATATGGCAGGCGCTTTGGGTCTGCTGCGTCTGACAAAAGTAAAACTGTATTACTGTACTTTTCCTCCTTTCAATCTTTTATTCTACCATTTGTCAACTGCGCCCCCTCCTTTCTTTGGTGTTCGGTGCTTTTACCATTTCTAAAGCAGAGGCCTCAGTAATTACAGGTTTGACAACAAAATCAATTTGCAATTACGACAACTGTCAAGCAGGTGGAGCGGTCATGAAGCTAACAGCCTAAACGATTGCTTTTGATGTTGAGTCTATGCAAAGTGGCATTTAATTCAGTCACTCCGACTGTTTGCTTGCCAGCGTGCATTTCTACACTTGTACATGCGCTTGTTTTTTTCCAAGCAGGTAGGAGATTTGCCATAAGCGATCTGATGTCCAGTCAGATTTTCATGTTGTATTCAGACTGCAGGACAGGACAGGAAAGGCAGAGCCAATAGCTGGCAGACAACTTCAATTAGTTGTTAACTGCATGTAAAATTAAGCCACATTGTAATTGTAATGTTTAGACTTAAAAACGCTCAAACTACTGTTCCGTTTTTATCTTTGGCCACTAACCACCATCATCTTTTGCTCCCTTCCCCACTGGACTGAACCGTAAACCTACTACCACTTTGTGACGGGCTGCTGTGCCAGGAATGACAGTATGGAAGTCAAGGTTTACAGAGGAGGTGCAGCATACTGCAGGAAAACACATAACCACCCTCTGCTCTTCTATTACCTTTGTTTTAATAACACCCATTCGCTCAATTGCAACAGTGATGACATAAAGCTACTTGATAAAACACACCGCAATTAACCCAGCTCACCCTGGTTCACTAGACACCCACGCCCTGGCTCTCTCCTTGCATCCCTCTGTCTGTCAGTTACGCAACACTGTCTGTTAGAAGGGGCCGATCGTGTGACACAGCTGTGACAGAAGCTGGCCAAATGTGCCATAAGATGCCAGCAAAAACCACAGTTTAGCATTTGTTTTAAAATCACATCCGCACACATAAAGCACACATCCACACTGAGGCTGATCTGGCTGGCTCGTTGTGCACGAGCCTCCTCCTCACAGTCACGGGAGCTGTTAAAGTAGAGTCATAGATAAGACACGTAAAACGTAACATTGCTTTGCATTGACGTAAGGCTCAGTGTCTTTGAGAAGCAGAGATTTAAACCAATGTCATCACACACAAAGCTGTTGTGTTTTCTGACGAAACAATTAACTGTTCACCGCAGTTTAGTAGTAGTTAAGAAAGTAGTAAGTGACGAGAAAAAGGGAGAAAAAATAAAAATTAGCGTCTGATTGTACACCAGAGGTACTCTATGGAAAACAAAATAAATTATTTGCAGAATCTACAATTTTTCCCCACAGATTTTTTTTGATCATTTTTAATAGATCTTCACCTGTTCTTTTTTTTTTTTTTTTTAAAGTACAACCTTTCTCAAAAATAATGAGCCCTACACCTACAAATACACATGTAGACATATAAACACACACATGTAGAGACTGGAGACGGGGGAATCTGAAGGTTACATCTGAGTCAACAAGCTTCAAGAATCAATAACAACATGAGACAGTAACAATGATTTAATTATAATGAACTGAAATCCTTCTTTCTTCACAATATTATGTCAGCATGCTACTAGAAAAATATGGCTTTATAATTGCATGAAAAAGCATCAGAGAAATGTGCATTTGTGTGGTATAAAGTAAATTAAGCCATCTATAAAGAAAGAAAAAACAGTGCTGTGTGTGGCTCCCACCTTTCTCACTGACTGACTCACTCTCTATCTCCACGTCCTCACAGCTGGTGTACTCTGGTGTGGTGGCCAGCTCCTCCTCTGAGCTGCTCAGTGATACCTGCCGCATCTTTCCTCCCTTTTTGGTTTTGTGGGGCTTAGGGGGTGGCGGGCGCACCGACTCCGACTGGTCCGAGCTTAGAGAGTCATTCCTCAACATGCTCTCCATCTTCTCCCTCTTGGTCTTGCGAACGGCCGAACTGGGGTCTAAATGGTGTTGCTGCCTTCTCATGGGATCCCCGCCGACACCCAGGTCGCCTCTACGCAGGTCCCCGGATCGGTCACCCAGCACAGGGCTCCGGTGCGGCGTCGGGGGGCTGTGGTTGGAGGTCCTGTGTCCTCCAAGACCGGGACCCATGGGCCCTGGTGAGGAGCGGTCGACGGAGTAGGAGCGCTGTCCCACCATAGGCGGCCGGCGCTCGGTGAGATGCTGTCGGGACAGCCGGATGGGGCCTGGGTCATCCTGCTCTGTGTAGGCCAGTGAGACGTCGCTATGGCGGCGCTCGTGCCTCATGCGGCCCACCTCAGCATGCATCCTCATCTGCTCTTCGTAGGGCTGCGGCTTCACAGGGTAGCGTGCCAGGTTGGGGTCACTGCGATAGCGCGTCTGGAACTCCTCCTGGCGCTGCCGCTGCAGGTCGTACTCGCTGGGTGGTCCATCTAGCTCCTGGTCCAGCGGGTATTCCTGGGAGTGCCATCGTCCGGGGCCCCGCCGGTCCCGGTAGCCCATCCGCGCCGCATCCGCGTCTGGGTACATGTGTGGGCCCCGCGGAGCCCGCCGATGGTCCCCATCCCCATAGTCAGACGGTGATCTGGGCATACCGCCGTCCGTCGGGGCATACTGTGAGTGGTCGCCCCCCTCCCTTTGGTCGTATTTTTGGTTTGGATCCCTGGATGCAGATGGACTTCGTTTCCTGTAGATCAAAGAGAGGGGACAAAAGAGTGGAATTTAGTGGTTAGTCCACTTTGAACTGATGTTCTCTGACCCTCTGAATACACCGTACATATAATGATCTATGTCAATAAAAGAGGTTTACGTGTGCATGAACTGATGCTGAGTTTATTTCCAAAGACCGCACAGCGTATAGCTTAAAGTTTGTAGTATATAGCTTCACTTTACTTTGCCTTGCACTTCGTCGGCCTCAGTCCCTGTCAAAACCTGATGAAATACTGCTTTGTCTCTGTGCATGTGTGTGCATGCGTTTGTGATTGTGCGTGATTGCGTGCGTGCGTGCGTGTGTGTGTCTGTGTGTGTGTCTGTGTATGTGTGTGGGGAGGTGGGGGCAGAGAGAGAAATGGGACGAGGCAGCAGGGTGCAGCACCACTCCCTCTTCTCACTGCATCAAACTCTACATGCTCAATAACATGGCGGAGTAATGCTCCCATTTAACATTGCAAGCAATCGTCACCTAACCTTTTGTATTTTACAGGAAATACGTGCAAGGAGTATGAACACAGGCAGATAAACAGGGCTTTGTGTTAGAAAAACCGACACCCATGCAGTGTTTGATTATCAAATTTGATTTAGAAGGTTGCATTCTTTACACAAACACTGTTGCATCCAATGCTGGACTCTTTTAGTGCCATAGGCAATCTTTAATTTCCATTTTGATAGCATCTGACTACTTTGTGGATATAGGTGCTTAAATCATCATCATTTGCAATGCATTATAAACAACAGCATGACACAAGATTAACAAGACGGCCTGCCTGGATATGACCTGTTTATATTTCCAAATTAAAAGTGGGAGTATGTGTGTGTGTGTGTGTGTGTGTGTGTGTGTGTGTGTATGTGTGTGTGTGTGTGTGTGTGCATGTGCACGTGCAAATGCAGAGAAATGAGGAGCCAGACAACATCCTGTAAGTAGTGCATTGATAAATGATTCAGAGTTCACAGATTGTGTCTGTGTACACAATACAATGGACACGAAGGGACGTAGCGAGCCAATAACAACCTGTCTGAGTTCTGATTTAATTTATGAACCTCAAATGAAGGTGCACATTTATTCATCTCGCCACCTTTTTCCTTCCGGTGAAAACATTGAATATCACAGAGAACATGAAAATTAATTAAAATATACACTTAGTGAGGGTATAAACTAAATCCATAACATCATTAAACTCACACTTCATACTTTTTGTTTCAAAGGAAATCTTGAAACGAGCAGTTATCTTGGACGTCACATGACTTTAACTTCACAGTTGGGAGCGCCATATTTAAAAAACAAATTAGCTATCAATCATTTTCATCATTGTCCGGCTGTCACAGAGAAGGGCTAACTGTGCATTAATGCATTCATTCTTTTGTTGAGAATCAATTATTCATAAGCCACTTTTCTCCTACATTTCTCCCACTTTTCCTCCAAAATAATAATGACATTTTGGTGAGGAAAAAGCTCTGTGAAGCATTCCTTTAATTTGTACGTGACAACTTTTTTAAATAAATTTCAAAGGGCTTCATAAATCACTGCTGCCAGCCTTGCTCAGTGGCCACGGTAAGGGCTCCTAACGTGTGATTGGCTAATTCACTGAACCATGGAGGAGGTTTGTCCCCGCTTACTGTCTCACAGACTATCCGGGTTAGCCTGAATATAACACATGTACAGTATATGTACAGTGAACATATACATACATATATATATATATATATATATATATATATATATATATATATATATATATATATATATATATATATATATATCCATATATATATATATATATATATATATATATATATATATACACACACACACACACACACACATATGAAAAGTTGACTTTTTGGAGCTAGTTCTCACTGGACACTGATGAATTGCTGATTAAACTAGTCAAATTGGCACAATCGTAAACATGTACAGCAGTAAAATGAAATAAGTACATTCAAGTAGCAGTAATATGAATCCAGAATCATCATATCGAAAAGTAAAACACTGACACAGAACATTTTACTGGACAATGAATAAGTCCTGTTTCCCTGTTTTTGTCTTCTGTGTCTGTCGGTCTGTAAGCAGGGAGGTGTGGCCATCTCCTCCTCCCTCTCCTGGGCTGTGGTTGCTGGAACAGCTGGTACTAATCTGCTATCAGGATACTGCAGTATATGAACCCTGGTCTTCCTGCCATTCTTCACCAGATCATTTCATCACTAAAGTGGTAGTTATGTTTTCAGGCCATGATCTAACTCGTTAGCTGTTTTTCCCTGTTTACCTGCCTGTTTGCTCTTCAACGTCATTACCCTCGCTCCCTTGAAGACTTTCAGTATTATTTAATAAACACTTTTTAGTTACAACACCTTGATTAGTGTGTGCTGCTTTTGGGTCCATGTTTTGTTACAAGAACATAACATTTTACTGATAAGACTTAGAGTTACTTAACGTTTTTCCAGATGTATTTGTTTAGTATTTTAACTGCAATAAAGGATCTAACTACTTTTCTAAAAACAAATATGTACATTTTATTAAGTTTAAACTTAAATGACTCATAATAATAAAACCTTGGTTGTCTGTCCATGCTGCTGAAATGTGGGCCAGACTGTGCGATGGAGGGCTGTCTAAGTTATTAATAACTCACAGAAACATTAGTCCACCATCTCTTCCGCCACCTCTCTCTGACACTCTCCCTCAGTCACGCGTGCACACACACACACACACACACACACACACACACACACACAAACCTCAGTGACAAAAATAAGAAAAAAAATCACAACACAGGCTGTTAAGCAGGATACAAAATAAAATTAAAAAGCTTTTGAAATAGATGAGAATGGAAAATGTGTTTTTGTGTGCGCTGTGTTGAGGTCGGCATGGGCGATATCTGTGTTTTTCTATATCTATATCTTTATTTAAACAATTGACGATGTATAGAAGAAAAGAAGTTTGCATGTTGTGATGAATATGATGACAGTCTAAAGAGTGTTTCAGTATCTTTTAGCTCATTATTTTTGTTTACAGCTTTTTGTTTGTACTGTTTTTTTCCATCAGGAGTTGGTGGAGACCAATCCTGAGCTAAAAGGAGAGTTTATATTGGACTGCTATCCTGTTTGTTATAACAACTTAGGATCATATTATGTCAGCTTTGTGTGGCTTGTTTTGCTGCCCCCATTAATGCTGCTTTAAATGTTAAATTGACATATGGATAATGTCCATTTAAAAACAATGACTCTTGTCATGTGAAGGGCCTGCTGTACTAATGATACTGAGAATTCATTTCTTAGTTTAGTTCTATCCAGCTTTTTGGGCCAGTGTTCACCTGTTTTTGCTGAATTTGTAGATAACATTAGGCAAGAACTGATGACTGCTGCAGGGACTTTACTTTAGATTTCATTTTCTCTACTTTAGTTGTCAAACTTTTTAATGTAGCTTTGATAACTGCCTGCATTTAAAACCAAACAATACTAATCCACTCAGTTGGCAAATACTACAAGTATTTAGATTTTCCATTGTAAATTGTATGGTTATGATTCCCCTTAAAAGATAACACAGGAAGTGCGTCACTCTAAATATTGGAGAGTATAGACACCACATCTGACACCACCTACATTATTTCATTACTAACAGCAGATTCAAGATAAAAAGATGAACAGCCACAAACTGGTTTCGCGATAAGGGATTCCTTGCAAATGGACTGCAGCCTAAAAAAACATCTTAGCGCCAAAGATGCAGCGGAAATGCTTGCACACAACAAAAACAAGACTATTGGCTAATGCTCACTTTAATAAACACATCCTTATTTACAACAAAGACAGGAAAAGGGTCATTTGGAGTCTTTGTGATGGAGCGAGCTCACACAAATGACCTCTCCTCTGTGCTTTTTTAGAGCAAAACAAAGCACACAGACACTGCCTTGCTGATGATTCAGAAGCGGCGGGAGAAGAAGAAAAAAAAACACACACACACACACACACACACACACACACACACACACACACATGAAGGTCGTTGCATTATTCATTACCTGCTCCTGGTCACAAACTAAGCTGCACTTCATTCACAAATCCAAAGTGAAGCAGCAGCAAAAATGAAATGTTGGATTGGGGACAATCGCTGTGATGAGCTTGAGAAACATCCTTTTCTGTAGGATGATGACAATGGAGGTGTGGGTGTGTGTGTGTGTGTGTTGCCTAAGTGTCTAATTGTGCATGTCTCTGCAGCAGAATGTGCGTTTTCTGTGCGCTACACTTCTTGCCTAAGAAATCCCTTTGACTCACAGCATGTCCTCTGGGCTTCGTGCTAACGTCTCCTCCGGGATGCTGTCTTGAAATCTTACACCCTGAACACACACAAATGCACAAGTGTGCCTGAAACACGCACATAGCAGTTACAACAAACATTAACAAGCTGCCCCTTTTGACGCCTTGTAACTCATCTTGACGCAAGCATCACATTTTCCTGCTCCCGTTTAGCCGTGTGTGTCCTTCCTGTTGAAACAGGGCAATATCTGGGGTAGCTAGCAAGGGAGCTAGCAACCAAACTCTGGTCTGTCGGCATCTTGCACCGTGATACTATAGCGCTGGTGGGCCCTAAACCAGCCTTCAGTAAGCACAACGGAGCGGTGGCGCAGCACTAAATTTTCTACTGTGCATTATTCCTTTGCTCCAGCTGCCACTGCTACTGTAATAGCCTCTCTGCAGATAACTCTGAGCTCTCCACAGCTTTGCCATAACACACTCTGCTGATCTTAGATTTGCATTCCATCCTCGGCGACACAGACAGATATAGAGAGGAGGGGAGAGAGACAAACTGTGAAAAGGGAAAGGGGGTGGGGGATCATGGACAATGCATGTAAATTAGAAGAAGCATAACAAAGTAAAGCGGGGAAGATGCCAGTTCACTGTGACCTAATAGCTCAAAGTGCAGCTGGTGTGCATGGTGCATTCAGCCAAGCTTGTGAAGGCTCAAGCGTGAAGTAGCAGGATGGGACACCATGGGATTGTGATGCCGCACAGAAGGCCTGCTGCTGCAGCGACTGAACCACACGGTGACGCGCTCCCTCCATCACGTTCCCCGATATAGCAGGATGTGTGCGCATGATGTCACCACGGACATGGCACTGAGCCGCAGCGCGATGTGCAAAGGGAAATCGACGAGCAGTGAATCATCATAACAGGCCGACAATAGAGAGGCATGTTCGCTGTCTGCGTGGCAGGAAAATGCCGCCGTCCTGCATCTTGCTTCTGAGGGAATAACAGCAGCCCTCGTTACTGCTGTTATTCCCTGTAGAAACCCTCTGTTGGGATAGCGTATGAAGCACGAGGCCTCGTTCAGTTGGGGACAAGGACGGCAACGAGATTCAACTCAGGGAGGGTGACACCAGCCTCAATGCATTATGGGGAGGACGTTTATATCTAACATGGGGAAGAAAACAAGTCATGCACCTGTCACACAGACAGTGTGGGTGGTCTTTGGGGTCCTATCAGTTTACAACATTGACATAATTGTAAGAAAAAGTATCACGTTGACACCAAAATCCAAGAGAAGCATCTCTGTGGTGCAGACGCGTAAACCTTAATACTCTGTGCATCGGAAAAAGACACAGACGTCTCTAAGAAGCCTGTATTTGCTTTCAGTGCAGACAAGGCTTCTAAATTATTATCATAATCGTCTTTTTAAAGTACACTCTCCTTATCAAAAGCAGCGTAATGTATCAAATCCATGGCTCACAAAAATCAAGGGATTACACTATTGCCCCGAAAGATTAAAAAGTGCGACCCTAAAAGATTAGAAGTGACCCGACATGCTCGCCACGATAAAACCTCAGCATGCTGTCGTTTTTCTCTTGCGTCGCGACACAAATAACCAATTGGTGGAACTTCCCAATAAACTGTGTGCTGTGTCGCGAGAAGTGGATCTGTAAGGGGCGACGTTCTCTGACCCACTGACGAGATACAACTGGAAACATCTACAACCAGTTGATCTACTGCAAATGGACCAGATTGTCTAACTGTGTCATTCTCTCACTCAGAGTGTGTGTTTGCCTGCGTGTTGCACTGCTTCAGCTACGATGAAAAGCCCGAGATCCAGCAGGAAGCCCCTGCGGTCACAAAATCATTAACATTTGATGTGGATTTACGATAAAAAGGAGGGAGGTTATAGCACATACGTTTACACAGAAGGTTAGTGGTCACTTTGCTGTATAGTGCCTTTTAAGTAGAAAGCCCCAAGCAATCAGCTCTTGAACATTGATATTTGTTTTGCATTATTCATCCATCTTTGATTAATTAAAAAATGAGGAAGAACGTTTCTAACACAATTGAACAAAATGTATTGACTATAATTAGAAAAATGACGAGTAAATCAACTAAATGCTCTAATTGTTCAGTATTTGGGGAGCAGCTAATCATGGGACAAAATGTTCAAAACAAATGCCTGTCATCGGTTTACAGAGTTAATGCACTAGAGCAAACACTTTCACAAACATCAAGTCCTGTTCAGCAGCTCAGTTCAAACCACTAACTGGCTGCTCCGCGCAAATATATGGCCTTCTGTGGAACAAAGCATTCGCAAAAGCAGTCCAGTTCACTCCCAGCCTACGACCAGAGCTTTGTTGTTTTCCCAATCCTCTCTCCTAAAGCACTGAAAAAAATGTCCATGTTGTATTTCTAGGAGTCTATGGATGATCTGCACACGGCAGCAGGAAATAGAGTCTTGTGGCAGCGCTCCTCGGCCTGAGCGTGTGACACCAGCTCTGTTTGAAACATATTAAATAAGAAAGCCAAAAGCAATCAAGGTGAAAATGCAACGCTGCCCCCGCGGGGATTGTGCCACCTCTACTTTAAGGATAATGGAGAGAAGTCAAATGAGAACAAATGAGTGGCGGCGTTTTGCAGAGCTCTCCTCTTAGAGGGGAATCTGGTCCGCTAATGACAACAATACATCTTGAAATGGTCTCTATTGAAATGAGATAACTAGAAAGAAGGCAAAAGCGGAAAGAAAACAAGCTGAATGTGCGCCTCTCCACCCAAGAGCAATCAGAGAAGAGGGGAGGGGAGTAAAAAATCCCTCTTATGGTCCATTTACGGATGCAGCGTCACCCCCCTCCCAAGCCTGACTCAGCCGGCCGCTGAGTATTTGGAGTAGAAGGAACACATCCAAATCCCTCGTTACCTTGTACAATCAAAGCGAGTTAAAATCCTGCAGCAACCCGACAGTTTAGCTCCAACTCCTAAAATCCAAATAATATCGTAGTATCAGCATGACCTGCTTTGTTTCTGCTGCGCCCGCAGTGTCCTGCCACTCTCTGACGGATGTGGATAGATGGCACAGTTTATGACCGGGGCTGCAAAGGCTTCTGGGTTGCCTGAAAGCAAGCTGACTTTCGGGTTAACACCATCGTCATGTGATCACTCCGATTGGCTGGCGGTCGAGCAGCACCGGTCCTCTGTTTAAGAATGGATTACACTGCTTGGTTGATTACTATCTGACATCTATCACCAATCACAGACAGAGCAGGAGGGCTCACCTAATCTCATTCAGCCGGAGGTCTTATGATCCTTAAACTAAACAAATTACATGGTTTATGTTTTTTTTTTCATCAAATCAAATACAGAGAGAGAGAGAGAGAGAGAGAGAGAGAGAGAGAGAGAGAAAGAGAGAGAGAGAGAGAGAGAGAGAGCGAGAGAGAGAGAGAGAGAGAGAGAGAGAGAGCAAGGGAGTAAAAGAGAGAGAAGTATAGAGATAGAGAGATTTCTCTTCCCGAATCATTTCTGTACATTACAAAACGAATCAAATACTTTTTTTCCTGGTTCTGCACCATGATGACGTGGCTGTTTTTTAGTGACCTGGTTTGATAAGTGACTGTGACTGGCTGTGTCTGAGTGTTGTTAACAGTCTTTCCTCCTGACTATCTCTTCACCCCTCTGCCTCAACACATTTCACATCTGTCACAGTGTTTCTCCTATCGCTTCCCTTCTCCTCCTCCCTCCCCCGGACAGGCTGTGACTGAACATACACCACCGGAGTAAGTTCTGATTGTGATTGCTGTGGTGACAACTGACTGACAGGTGCGTGGAATCGGGGAGGGCATCTTTGTGATGGGGTTGTCGACACAGCGTTTCCCAGGACGGAGGGGTGGAAGGAGAGAGAATGGTAAAGGATCATTGGGTGGGAGTCAAGAATGTGGCCAGGCAGCAGGGCTCCATGTAGCTTTGAGGGCAAAATGCTATGTGTATGGCTGCAATTTTTAGTTTTAATCACAATTTACATTTCCCATAAACGCCACATACTGCAACAGAAGATTTTTCTCCGATTTGAAAAGAATATATAGAATCAAATCCGTTTGAATCCATTTTGTTTCAGTTAGAGTCAAACAGCTCATGTTCTTGTGTTGGAATAAAACTCCCATAGTGCTTGCTAAGTGGCGCTCCCGATTCTCTCCTCAAGTGTGCGCGTCCTGCGAATATTTTGCTCTGTATTTTCACTCATGCACATCAGACTACTTAAGAGCTCACGCTTGATGCTTGACACGGTTCAGGTACATCTGCTCCTACCACTTCAAAAGCATGTGATGTAGATTGCTCAGGGTCGTGAGAGAAATGATGCACCAGTAACATGCAGGAGAGCAGGTGCTTGAGGACTGGATTAGGAACTGCTATTCACACAGCAGGGAAGCTATACATTATATAATACAAGATGGCAGTTTGTTGATATTAAGATCCTGCAGGAATCACTGAACACTTGGCCACTTCAAGCATCTTGGAGCTGATCTAATAGCTATCTGATTACAGACAGAATCAAAGGATTGGACTAAAAAAAGGAGTTTGTTTGAGAAGCACTCAAGCCAGATGTTGAAAAGACATAACAGCATCTGTCTCTCCAAGATGCATACATAAGCCTGCATACCCCTCCCAACTGTAACTTCAGTACACAATCTGTGGAACGAGCCACTGACATGTATCTGTCCCCTCTCATAATGTTAGTTTATGGGCAGCTGATGCTACCTAGCTCCATTGTTTTAATTCTGCAGTAGCCCCAGAATAAGTGCGAAACCACTTCTAACTGCCAAGGAGTTAAGGCTTAATTCTTCCTCTAGTATTCTTGACAGTCACAAAACATTACCTCTTTCCTGTGGACTAAAACAGGGCTGACCTGATTTACATATAGCCCGGGAAAGACCTAGGTGGATTGTTATCAGATCTTTGATCCAGCAAAACAGTGAGGCTAGGCAAGTAAAGGAAAGTGTATTCAATCTGGATTTTATCTGGACATGAGTAGCAGACGACAGTCTCTTCCTCCTCTCGTCTCCCTGTTCTGAAGAAAGTTTGAAGTAGACACAAAGTTGTGCAGACCCACATCTATCAGCTCGGATGACGGTGTGTGCAGATCTGTGAGTCTATTTGCTAATTGGCTCCATGAGCACAGGCTCTACCTCTCCTGTCGGAGAGTAGTGCCTTTTGTGTTCATGTTAATACTCTGTGTGGTTAATATGTCTTCCGCACTGCACCGTCTGTTGGGTCTCCTTTTTTTAAGAAGAGGCATCGCTAGCACTCTATGTAGGCCAAGCCCCAACAGAGTATGCCATTAAGATCAGGACTGTTACACTGCTGCTTGCTATTCCCCTCCCAAGAGAGAAAGGTTAGAGGAGCAGAGCATGTGCGCATTTTTTTTCTTATTTTTTGTGTCAAATTGCTGCTTGAAAAATGCACATCACAGCTGGAAATTCATAACATAAACACCTTTGTTGAGCAGACACACAACCAGAAAGTAAATGTGTCCCAATGAGTCTGTTATTATTGTTATTGACTTCTGCTTGAGTTGAACAGAGCTGCTATAACACAGAACTGTTGCAGTGTGGGGTAGGAGTGTCCTCTGGAGCGCCTGGAAGTAATCAACACCACAACACTGATGGGTAATTCACTTTTTTTTCACTGGCTCACTTCTACTGGATCTGTACGACTATAAGATAAAGTTAATGCCTGAATTCCACATTTTCTCAAAAAGAGCATGAAGGTTTGATTTAACCCTTTTATGTGTATGATATACCAGTGTGATCATTCTAGCAAACTAATCATTAATTTTGAAATGTATTTATTTGATGTGTTTATTATTGACAGACTAAATTAAACTAAAGTATGAACTCTCAGCTCTGTCCCTCTTTCCTGCTCTCAACACGTCCTGTTATGCACGTCCACATTCATTCACCAAATGTAAGTCGAAACGCCAAAGTATGTCTCATGTTGGCAGCTTCAAACAATGACAAAGTAATTCATATTTGTACTTCATGTTTGGGATAAACTGTAATTTACTACTTCCCACGAAGCACAAGCTGCAGCACAATAACATAATTGAACATAGTCTCTATATGGCCCATCGCTACTGTGAATCGTATTCAAAGAGTAACCTTATGGGTGTGGTCCAAAATGATGTCACATGACATGACGCTTTTACGGTGTGCTAACACACTCCCTAACGGTCAACAAAAACTGAAATAGGGGGGTTAAATGGACTATTAAGTGACTTGTGTGGTAAATGTTTTTTTCATGCTTCTCCAAAGTACCCATGCGCCACCTTGCTGTATAAAATGACACTTGTAACAAGTAAACAATTATCAATAACTACGGTTTCAAACTAACATCCTCCACGCACAAACACAAGACGGAGACTTTTCAGCTTAACACGAGGGTGATGCCATGGAGACCCCCCCTGCCCTCCCGACCCCTTCCTGCTGCTGTGCTGTCACATGTTGGCCGCCCAGTGCTCAGCTGCATATTCATAAAGCGCTCTGTGTGTAGAGAACATACTGAGATGTGTCCAGTTGTTCATAACCCAGCAATACAAACTCTGTTGTAACCAAACTTTGGGCTGTATTTCTGCACTGAAAGAAAAAATGAAATGTCTAAAGAACATCGGTCGCCGCATCTCTTTGTCTTTCTGACACGCAAGTAATTGAACCCACGCGAATGCTCATTTTCTCTCTCTCTCTCTCTCTCTCTCTCTCTCTCTCTCTCTCTCTCTCTCTCTCTCTCTCTCTCTCTCTCTCTCTCTCTCTCTCTCTCTCTCTCTACACATGAATTTCTTCTTGGTTCTGCTAAGTACGCATTTTTCATTCCAGTGAGCAAGCTGCATTTAAAATCAAAGGTGGTGACGCTGCGCGGCTGTCTGGCTCCACGGAAAGCGAGGGGGTAATGAAAAAAGCTGAGGGGTGAGTCAGAGGATGCTTTAATAATCCTTGCAGCCCAAAATAACATCTCAGGAGTTGGATGGACTGACGACCCTCCTGGCAAGAACCAGCAAAGGTCCAGGCTGGTCTGGACCTCTACGACCCATATACACTTTCCTCTCCCTCTCTCTCTGTTTTTCTCCCATCTCCTCTAAGTCTATTATTGTCAACAGATAAGACTGCAGCAGCACGGCACGACGCGCCAGACAGCCAGGCCCTCCCTGTACCAAATATACGACAAGGCTAAGCAGGGGGAAGGGGTGTGTGCAATAGGGACAGGCGAGCTGCAGGAAGTGTGATCCTTTCAGTGGGAAAGAGGACTATGACGTCCCTTCACAGGTGAGCAATGTGTCTTTGGTTATTGTCCAATTATTACTGACAAATGGTGATGGGGTCCAGGCTAAATAGCTCCTTGTGTTGGGTTCAAGGTTGGGCCTCTGTCACTCTATATATAAAACGCTTTCCCCTGCCTATGCACAAGGTGTTCTGCCCTGTGCGGACAAACAAAGGACTCGTCATCTAGTGTTACTAATGCTTATCTAATATTTCTGCTCAAAACCTTTGAACTCACTTCACATTCTTTAATTGCATTAAATCCTGTTCACGGCATTTACTGTACCATCTTTTTTCTCTTTTTTTTTACAGGAAGCTGCGCTTCTACAAAATAATGCAGTATAAGTTTCTGGTCCAAATGTAGCCATCTGTCATCAAAAGAAGACCGTTATGCTACTTGAATTACAAGGGTTTATCCTTATAACAGGACATCTCAGACTTAGATAGCTATTGTCACACCTGGTTAGCATGTTAATATTAGCACCAATCTCATGTGTGCATGCTCATATGAGCATTGTTCTCAATGCGTTGCTGGGCTGGACAATCATGTGGAGGTATTCCGGAAAGTCACTGTATCACATATTGAATCATCTTTCAGCATGATGCAGTATTCAGTCATTTATATTCTATTTCGGCTAAAACTGTTGATGTGAATTAAGGCTCGGTGATATGGCTTATAAATAATATCTCAATATTTTGGTTGAGATACTCTCGAGCTTCATATTTGTTAGATTTAACCATTCATGCTCAAATAATTTCTGGGCACACAACAAACCCAGAGTGGGTTGTTAAGATAAAAGCTGGCCGAAACTAAAGTACTAATCTTGTTACGCTACATACCTGAATGTACTGAACATCCAATACAACTGGGTCCGACTTTGTGGTTGATGGGGTTCAGTTTACTAATGCACAGTGAAACTGTGACAAGTTCAAGTATTTTATGGTGAATGTTCATACTCTGTGCCGGAGAAAACACTGAATTTTAAGGACTGCAGTTACACATGAAGAGGGACACAAGAAGATAATGAGGGAGCCCACTTGACTGCAGCATTTCTATTTAAATGTGCCTTTGTTCCATAGCGGTACACACTGCTTATTGCCTCTGGCAATCCAGCACATTTCACGTTCATCACCGCAACAGCTATTTTTAGCACATCATTTATAAATTAACAATAATAATAACCGATCATGGTAGTAAAAGCTGTGTGTGTGTGTGTGTGTGTGTGTGTGTGTGTGTGTGTGGTGTGGACACCTCGAATGTGATGTGAGATCTAATGTATCATATAAATCCTTCTTATTACCCTTTTTCCTACAAACTACATAGATGCTACTTGTCACAAATCTAAATTGAAAGAGAGATTACTAGGGAAAGGAGATATTAGCATTCTCCAATTGCATTCATAAGGAAAGGAAGCCACTGCGGCCAAGTTACCCCAATGCGGCTGATCCCTGGGCATAATCAAATTGAGATGTATGCTACTTACACACTGAGTGCCCAGCTTAACAAACTCTGATATGGCCTGACTGCAACGTGACTGAGGGCATCGTCCAGCACACTTCACATCCTCGAGCCAACATTGACAATCTCTATCAGGTTTTATCTATATCAGGTTGAAGTCCTGCTGTATTTAAAGGGAAATTGCTCCTCAGTGGTCTCATTTGAAGAGATTCCAATCTTGCTCTTCCTTTAATTGAGCAAAAGACAGTAATTCAAGACAACAGCAGATACATTTTACAAAATGTCTGTTTTAGGCAGTAACTGAGCCACACAGGTATGGTCTTAAAATGTGCTAAATTAGGAATGCAATGTTTGAGAAAGTGCAGAACAGCAGAATAATGGGAGAAGTGTGCAATGGGTTCCACTGAAGCGACCACAGTCGATGATCTCATTTTCTGGATCCTGTTCTGGGGCTAGTTAGCAAAGCATGTTGATGAATTAATTTCTGTGCTTTTTTTTCTTCCTCCTCTTTTCAAATTACTGCTGTTCACCCCATCTTCTCATTCTAGCTTCATAGTCTCAACCTCACCAGTCTCTCTTAAGTTGAATTCAAACAGATCGGCTGCGAGAAGGGTTGCCTGGAGGCAGACAGGAAGCTGTGCATAATGGGAAGAAGGTTCCTGAGCTCTTCTCTGAAACACTTTCCCTGTCTGAGAGATGTCACCACACACACACACACACACACACACACACACACACACACACACGCACACACACACATGCGCACACAGAAAGAGAGAGAGAGCGATCACAGAGACAGTGTAGCTAAGTACAAGGGTTAGTTGAAGAAAGTTGAAGAATTTGGAAAAGCAAACAAGGAAATAGATAAGGGAGATAGCTGTCTGAAAAAATAAAATATAAAATTTTTTCGCACATATGAGATGAGAAATGTGAGCTTGGGAACAAGTTTTGCCTTTCCTCCTCGTTTGATGAAAAAGCCACTCGCTGCGTCCCTGTGTGCTCAGCAGAAAGACCTTTTCTACTGCGCTCAATGGCATTGACGAGCCACCGTCTCAATCGATGAACCCGTGGTCAGACCTTTTCAGAGCGAGCCCCAGACCAAAGGGCTGTGTGGGTTAATTGTAATTGCATAGGACAGCGTCTGTAACTCAGCGCCCTGAGCCAAGGAGTTGAACGGGCCTGGAGGGGCTCTGGTCTGAGAAAACATTCATTGTACAACAGTGGTTAACTTCAATCAGGGAGGTTTTCTCTAATCGCCTCCTTTTTGCGATTAGATCCCTAGATTTACATACATCATAGGAAGTAGCACTCTACTTGTCGGTTGTGTATACAAATGGGGGTTTTAAATTCTGTGTCATATGGATAGGGACAGTACCTGGGTCTTTGGTTTCCATTTTGATGTACCACTGCACCAGAATACAAAAAAGCCTTTAAACTTTAGTTATAGTTGTACAAATGAGAGCAGAAGGTCTACGATTTTGTAAGCGGGAGAACTGTGAATGGGCTCCTGACAGGATCAAGAGAGACATAAGAATAAATAGAAGGGATGCCTGCGAGTGAATAAAAAAAAGGAAAATCTTCAAAGTCAGCTTCTTTCCTCTCCCTAGCCACCCCTGGAGATCAGATCAACTACTATCCTAAACCTAATGAACTAGTAAACACTGGGAATTAAATGAATATTACATGGGGTTTCATTAACGCCAGCCAGCAGACTCCAGAAATAATGAAGGCGCAAAGCGGAAGCGGGAGGAGATAGTGACTGGATCTACTTCTCCTTCTTCTCCTGTTTACTCAGCATCTGCCTGCCAAAGGAGGAGGCTTTTTGATCACTCCTCGGCTGGTTTCTCCTCTCTGCTGCGAAGCAGGAGAAGCCCTGGGAGGCCGCCGAGCACCGCCAGGGCCGCTATATTTGCAACACAAACAAACTGAGCTAATTGTACGGTGCAATGTTTGCAAAATATGGAAAATAGTTAATCTGGTTGAGCTTGTGAAATACAATCAGTGTTGCGAAAGCGGATTTGAGCGCAGGGCTGGGGATGAGACGTATGATGATAGCAACGGGCTGGATAGACGCAGATGTTTAGATTAAGCTTCTTCATTATTGCTTCATCACACGGCTTCTTCAACTGTATTTTTGGTAATTGAATAAATTGGAGCATGAAATAGATTTGGATTTGAGGCACGGCAACAGGATTACGCGTAGAGGCCTTTTCCCATTCATGAAACAATGCATGCAGCTATTATACCATCGGTTCAATTGTGCGTTGGGTGTGTGGTGTGGATAATAACTAGGTTACTAAAACAGATTCCTAGAGAATTTCTGTACATATAGACCCTAAAATAGTCTTAGCCTAATGGTGGATTTAAAATGGATTCCATGCACACAGAAATAACTTAATGTAAACTGACTCAAGGACAGCGTAGCCTGAAGTATTTGTTCAGCTCTGTTGTGTGCACTGCACTAAATAAAGTCCACCTCTTGACCTTCTAAAGTCAGACTCTATAAGCCTCTTTAATCAATAAATCAAATGTAAAACCAGAATGATGAGGTTGTGAAGTACCTTGAGGAGGAAAGAGCCTTAACTTTTAATTAGCAACTCCACTGACCATCAAGATCAGAGGAGGACTTGTGGGATAGCGCTGTTAAGATCCTAAACAGACGGGGAGCTACTACAGCAAAAGCAGGCAAATTTAACCCCTCTTCAAACTGTTGTTAAACTGCCCACTGACATTGATAAATAGCATAACACATCAAGGCATATGGTTGAGAGTAAAGCACTATCCATGCGGGAGTATACAGTTCATGCATACCTTGGCTATTTGAAAGCAAGATGAAATCAGACATCTGTTTGGGAGCAGAAATAAATATGTATTTTTAAGAGAAAGAAAGACCTCTTTGCATTCAAACACATGAACAGGCAAGGGCCGCCGCATGCACTCTCACAAACAAATACAAGGACCGAAAGAAGAGCGAAGTTAAGAACCTGGGGCAGTTTGAAGATGCTCCTAATGCCCAACTGAAATAGTAGTTTTACTGGCAGGACGGTACTGTAACGCAACCATTGAAGGTTGAGGGTCACAATAATACACACAAATACATGTGCAGACCAGCCTCTTCCTCCTTTGAGAAAATCAGTCCCGCTCCATAAGCATGAACAGAGCCCAGCGCTCTGCACCGCTTGCTGTTTCTGTCTGAAAAATACACCATCTATCCTTTATTCCTCCGTGACCCCTTTCTGTATCTTCCTCATCCAGTTTCACCGCAGAGAACGAGCTGGCCGGTTGAACCTGTACGTCACCTATCTTACTGGGTGACATAACGCACATCTCTGGCCATGGCACCGCGCTGTAGAAACCTGCAACCAAACCTCTGTATAAAGACTATTTTACCTCCCTGTCTGGGCAGCAGCATCATCAGCGGCCTGGGGCTTGGGACATTAGCCTGATGCGTATCTGGCTACACCGCTAGCCTCTCCTCCTCTCCCCATCTCCCTCTCTCACTCCCTGTCCGATGCTGAGATATGATTTGGTGAGAGCAAAGAGAAGTCGGGCATATCGATTCAGCCTCTGCCGCCGTCTCCCTCGCACTATTCATCCACCTTTTCCTCTGCGCTGCTATGGTTCCAACTCTCTTCACTTTATCTCTCCTTCTCTCTCTCCAGCGTACAATCATAATAACCCCTCTCTTAGACGCCCAGGCAATAAACCAGTGCCTCCCTTCTTTCTGCGCACATCTCCCTTGGCGAGGACAAAACCAATAAAGGGCCAGCTTAATTACAGCTGCTGAGTGCCGCCAACACCCGGGTGCAACACCACGGGGCTGAGGGTGGGCTGAGCGTGGGCGAGGTGTGACGGGATGGCGGGGCGGGGGGTGCAGGTTGCATAAGAACTACTGAGGATATAGTTTGAGTCTCAGTCTGACTCCTACACCTAAACCCTCAAGACGGTACTTCATAGTACTCAGAGAGATGAAATAAAAAGTGAGGATGCTAGCCTAGAGGCAGGCTGGGAAATTGTGGGTAGGACTTGCATTCAGCAAGGCATTTAACTACCAGTAGCTCGAGCGAAGGGGCTCAGATTTTTGCATCTGCGAGGTAATAATGTGTAACTTTGAGAATGTAAAGATGGGCATTGCTGGAAAAACTAAATATACTCAGACCACTTACCGTGGATAGAGAAGGATAATAACAGGGTATAGGCAGATGTTAGATATGCTACAATCTGCCCAAGGATATATCAAGGTGGATACACCTCTAAATCATCGAAAGTGTCCAGGAGGAGCCAAAGGAGGGTCTGCTGTGAAGTCCTATTCACAGGCTTTTTCTAGGTCTGCAGTCTGTCTCCTCCTCTTTTCCTCTCTTCCCTTCCTCCTGCCCCTTTCCTCTTATTTTCCTCCTCTCCTTTCCCCCAGTTCTGTCACATCGACATGAATCTGGGGCTCCAGGGGTTCACAGTTCCTCAAGCTGCAGCTTGCTACGTCTGCCTCGTCTACAGCTCTGTCACCATGGTGACTGATGCCCGGGTGTTCCTGTCTCCTCCTGGTACTTTCTGTTGTCCTCGTTCTGTGTCCTTTCCTTGCTTTGTCTCTCCACCGAGCTCCTCGTACCTTACCTACACAAGGCTTGCTATCAATACAAAACAGGTTGACAAGAAGGCGCAAGAGTCTGTACCTTTTATGCTCCATGCATGACAGACTTGATGGGAGTGTTTAATGAAGTTACTTGAAGCCTATATAGCTATGAGAATGCATTATGTCACTTCTAATATCAATATGTTTTACTCTCTTGCAAAAGAGATATTGAACTCAATGACTACCTGATTAACTAAAGGTTATAAATGTTAAACTGCTTGCTTGTCTCTATTTGTTTATTCTATTTGTCCCAGAGGTGGATTCGGTGCAAAATGTACAGGACTAATTTACACACAAGAGACCTGAACCAAAACTGAATAATATGGAAACAAACACCCAGTCATGTCCAGATCACAGACTGTATAGAATGATGACGCTTTCCCACTCCCCTTGTACAGAAGTGAAGCCAAAATGTACTAAATACAAGAGCTGCCATCTTACACATTTGACGACATTTAGAGTCTGCACATTACTGAGCGGGCGATGGAGCCACGGCATCGAGGTCCCGCCCAGACACCCGCTCGAACCAAACGTGAGCCAAGCGTGGCCGCACATTGTCAGCAAGAGAGAATAACAGCTGTCAATCATGATTTTATAAACCTTTTTCATAGCATCAAATAGCTGATTAAAACCAAATTTTGTCAGAAAAATTATCACGTGAGCCAACATTAGCTTAATAAGAACTACCAACAATGACAGAAACTATGTTTGGGAAAGATTCTGTTTAGCCCATGTCCCATCTGCTAACATAGAGGGGGTGGTGTTTATGACCTGCAGCCAACCAATGGGGGTCCATCGAGTTGCTTCAGTGTCACGTTTGGGTGGCTGCCATGTAGTCCATCTTTTTATACAGTCTTTGGTTCAAATATTGTCCAGACCTGAGATACCGCAGCATCAGATGTAAGTGGTTGTTTCTAATAACTACTTCAATCAACACTGTAATGCTAAGAAGGAAAAACAAGTTAGCCGGCCTTTCAACATCACACTCATCTCACCTGTCATAATTAATGGTTAGTCCAATTGCCAAACTCAAAATATCTGTAATGCAACACTGCTCTGGTAGCAAACCGGGAAAGGTTGTCCACTGGGCTTACAAACACTAATTGCTTAACCAGCACAATCTATAGCTGCTACAGAAGAATGAGCTGCTTCAGAAGCCATGCTGAAAAGCAACTCAGAGTTGGCTCATGAGTTGGTTAAGAGGTCTCACAACTCATTATGGGAGTGGATTCAGGTCCAATCACTGAATTGGCTTTATAGCTGTTTCATGAAGCCCTTTCTGTGCTGTATGTGCATTCACACAAGTATGGAACTTACTAAAATCAAGTTTCTCGTTGAGTTTAAGCATTATCTATTTAGTGCGGACAATGCATGCTCCAATAACCGTCCTGTTATCATGTTGAAAAAATTCCATAAACATATCAAGGCTGACCAAATATGCATCCACCCTCCTGTTTTTTGGCCATTTTGTAAGAAATAGCTTCGCTTGCTACATGCCTTCCTTTTACTTTTTAATCAGGCTCTGCTCTGACATCAGGATTGACGGACAGGGATATAGTCACTGCAGGAGAACAATATATGAGAGTGTGGGATGAATTAAACAGCTGTGGTTATGAGGATGACTCACTAAATTCATATCCGAGATTGGCCGGCCCGTTTGCAATCATTAAACAGCGGCAATATAGGTTTTATTTAATATATTGGATTTGAAACACTGCGCTGCTTTCAAAAAAATGTATCTGTGCATACAAATCAAATGCAGCTATTCATATCCCGCTTATAGCATCGCACAGTTTGCAAAAGGCTCATCTGGGAAAAGGCTATATGATGTAAACCACAAACCAACATGTCCTCATACTTTCAACGGTTCTCATGATATCTCAAGAACAACCAAGATACGTGGTTGGGTTTAGAAAAAGATTGAGTGTTAAAATAAGTATGTTTGTTACGTAACTTGAGTGTGTGGGATTAGATAAGTACACTACTAAGTCACATAACACAAGTTACAATAAGTCAAGTCATCTTTTGGCTTCACACGGGACACAAACCAGGATGAAAGTCCTGTGTCCACATAGACTTTGTTGCACCAAATACTATGACCCCTGACTTCCTCAACTGCACGTCCTGGCTTACGATTAGGTGCATTATATACAAATCACAGTGCATTATTTTCGTAGGAATAAGTACAAACAGTGAAGGAGAACAACCTCACAAACTCAGTAATGTCCCCTTTATCACTTTATATACCAGACACACTTTGGTCTCAGGCATTTCAGGGCAGCGAGCACAAAGAGCTGTCATATAGGGTTAGGGGGAAAGGGAGGGGTGTAAGTGTGTGTATGAGTGTGTATTAGAGGGTTGGGGGGAGTATGGTTGCAGTTTAAATGTAGTGACCACTCAATTCAAAACCATTCAGGCCTTCTAAGAACAGCAGATCCCCACACCCCATTAGGACCTCTCCTGACGCACACATGCATAATACATGGCAGCTGGATCTAAAAGCATACAGCCCATTAGAGCTGGCCAAGAAAGAAACAGCAAGAGAGAGAGAAAGAGAGAGAGAGAGAGAGAGAGAGAGAGAGAGAGAGAGAGAGAGAGAGAGAGAGAGAGAGAGAGAGAGAGAGAGAGAGAGCGACAGACAGACAGACAGACTCACACACAAACAGCCCTGATCGTATGGATGGACAAGCTGGCTAGCACACACTGCCAGTTTGCAAAGAGTTTTGCTGTTGTTGTTTTGTACTGGTGAGTTTCATTGTCCTATACAGACCCAGAAATGAGTGGACTTAAAGGCTGACACTGGGGCACCATTGAAAATAAAGACACACCTTCCAGTGAGGTGCACCACTCAGCCAAATATATAACAATATGAAAATTAAGCAGTCCTGCTATTGATGACCATTCAAAGACGGTTTCTACCAGAGAGTTTTACTGAAAAAAAAAGGGTAGCGATGGAAAATAAGTTCAATTTAATCAGTCAGATGTGATGATTGCTGGATCACAGTTTCCAGGCACAGAGCCCCCTGTTCAGCGCTTTCAAGTGGCTGAGTGTTCTGGCCATGTAATGTGAGGTGGCAGGGAGCCCAGCAATGCTGTAAATTATTTCTGACGGTAGGGTGGGGGGACAAGAGGAAAAGACTTGCTGTCCCCAGAGACAGACAGTGTGTGGCGTGGAGATATGGGGCCTCCGCCTCTATGGAGGAGTAAAAAGAAGCCTGCCTGCGCGTTCTCCGGGACCCGCTGCTGCTGCAGGAACGCCTGGAGTCTGTTTGCAAGTTCGAAGCCCTTCTGCGGTCTGCAAAATGTGTCTAACATCCATGCCTGGCCAGATGAACAGGGGCCTCTCCGTGGGGGGGTCGGAGCATTTAGTAGACTAATCATAACATGCTCTGATGCATCTAAGTGAGATCCAGCTTCTGTCTCTCTCTGTCTCTCTCTGTCTCTCTCTCTCTCTCTCTCTCTCTCTCTCTCTCTCTCTCTCTCTCACTCTCCCTTTCTCTCTCTCAACACACAAGCACTTCTCTTCCAGCAAATGTTCAAATACAGTGAGCATATATTGCAGTAACACTGTAGCTAGTAAGATAGACATGCTACATTTTTCAAATAATAATAATGATTGCCCAAGTCTATCAGAGGCATCTAATGTATATAATGGGCGTGCTTGTTTTCTGCAGTTTCGTCACTATTTCATCAAATTATTCATACTTGTTACGTATAATTTTGGGGCAGTGTATGACTTGTGTGCGTGGGTAAGGAAGTGGGGGCGGGCGTCTCCACTCATTTCCAAGACTTTAAAAAAGTACATGTACCCTCTTCACCCCCTTACATTCTACTCTCGGGCACAGCAGCAGCAGCAGCAGCAGCAGCAGCAGCAGCAGCAGCAGCAGCAGCAGCAGCAGCAGCAGCAGCAGCAGCAGCAGCAGCAGCAGTACAGCACACATGCTGCAGCAGCGGTGCACCGGGGCATACGCGCACGCGCACACATACATACACGGCCACGCGCACAGCACAGGCACACCTCAGCATGGTCTGCCTAAAACGGCTCGTTTTACGTGTACGCACGCGCGCACGGCAAAACCGCGGCAGCATCACTGATCAGCTCCATTATCCAGCCAGGAAATATCTGCAGCAGCAACAACAGTACTATACTGTAGGTTGTTATTACGCAGGCTGGCTACCGATCAATACCCCACCCCCCCTCCCTCCCCCCGCACAATACCCGTTTGACATACCAACGGGGAAGCCCTTGCTCATAAATCAGGCCGTTTCTTTACAAAGGAATCACTCACCCGATGTTGCTCAACGCCTGCTCGAAGAGCTCCGTCTGCAAGATGTTCTGAGGCGCGGAGAAAGCCCCGTTGAAATGGGATAAAACCGAGCTACAGAACTGACGCAATGTCTCAAACTGCATTTTCCCCCTCCGTTTTCTTTTATCCTCAGTAAATGATCACCCCTTCGCCTTTCACCGACAACACATCCCGAAGCCTGCGCTCTCTCCGGACGCCCCCCTCCACACATAGACCTCCTCAGTATTCTGTTATTATTGCCTCCCGGGGGCGCATTAACCGCAGAAAGGACACCGAGCAAGTTCCATATTTCTTCGGCCGCTCCTGGCAAAAAGTGTCCTCAGACGAGACGCATTCCGGGCGGGATCCGTCGGTCATAATGCTTCCGACTTGGAGCGAGGGAAAGAAGGTAGCGCCGGTGCCGGTAACGAGCCTTTTCTCCTTCTCGCTGGGGCGAAAATCTCTTCTCGGTGTGCAAGGAGAGGCGAAGGAGCGCCCGAAGGATGGAAGGAGCGGAGCAGCATCCCTACGCGGCGGCCAGCAGCAGCAGCAGCAGCAGCATCCCTTACCGGCGCATCAGCTGCTGCCTCACATTCAACTCATATTTCCTGTCGCAAGCACACACTCGCGCTTACAGACGCACGCACGCACGCACACACAACGCAATTGTGCGCACCCTTTGCCATACCTCTCTATCCTCGCTCGTGCACTCTTGTATACGCGCACACCAGCAGATATAGACCACAGTGTAACACAGGGCAGAGACGCGGTGCTGTCGTCAGTTTTTATTTTTTCTCTTTTTTTTCTTTTGCATTCCATATCTGGCTTCAGAGCATCCGCTCCTCGTCAGTAGAGCAGATGACAGTGCAATACCTCTAAAAGGTTGTGTGCTGAGGAAAGGGCATACATAAAAGGGGTGTTTTCCCGGGGATTAGCCTTATTTTTCATGTTTTTTTATTTTATTTAGTTCTGAATGTAACTTTGAAGAGTCAACGGTAGTTGAAAATGTTCCTTTAAGCTGCTGATACGAAGAATTTGATTACATATTTTTACAGGACAATAAAAAAAGTCTGTGCACTTGAACGTGGAGCTATTATGGACCTTTTTCGAAAGGGTTCTTTAAATAAGCAGGAAGATGAACTATGTGTCTGTGTTCAATGTATCACCAGAGATAAAGTATAATAATACTACAAATAAACTGTTCAGCGTTCACTTGGTTGGTCAGTAACCATAATGCAGAGTTAATGAAGAGGATGCAAGATGACTATACATCCCTCTGTTAAAAAATAATCTGTTTCTATAATCCAGCCTCTTAAAAAACTTGATCAATTCCACCTCCCCAGGTCTATTGCACGCTGGAGCCGATCCCAGCTGTCAAGGGGCGAAGGCAGGGTACACGCTGGACAAGTCGCCAGTCCATCACAGGGCAGACATACAGACAAACTCCACACAGAAGGACCTGCGAGACCAATATCCAAACCCCGCCCGGGATCCGAACCACAGACCCTCTTGCTGTGAGGCGTCAGTGCTAGCCACTACACCACCGTGCAGCCCAACAACAAAAAAAAAGTTAGCCTAAATGACACAATATGTTTTATTCACAAAGTGGCCACGCGTGGCCAGCTACATTGCTACAGAGTTGCCGCCGGAATGTTGCTCAAACGCTTGTTGACGTTGTTAAAGGTCAGTTAGAGGTTTCAAAGAAGTTCACTGAATAATACTATTAAAAAAATACATACATTTAATGGTAAAACTAAATTTTAACATTAATGTTTTTACTCCAATTAAATGGAGGAAGCATTTACATTCTCATTTTATTCCTTGTCGAACAATGAACTTTAGTACACTTGCAGTTAGTTGTACACAGTTTTACATACAAGGAATAATTGTAATGGAGCTTTAAGGTATGCTCACTTTGGGTCAATGTGCTTTAGAGTTAAATTGTGGATTTGTTTTTAAATCTGGCTCAGAGTCAAACCGCTTCTGTTGTTTACTCCATTGCATGTTTTGCTGTGGCAGCATCAACAGACCATATTTTGTCAGTAATCATTTTATGAAATGACGTCGGAGGAATGAACTCAAACTTTAGAAAACTAGAAAAAAATTAACTCCACGTCAAACGTGAGTAATTTGGTGAAATTGCTACTTTCAGGCTCGTCCAGCTATGGGCCTGTTAGACTCAATAAGCATTGATGAACTGAGCGGTGCAAAGCGGGACTGGGTTGGGCTGGATGTGATAGGGCCAGTGTGTTCGTCCTCCTCCTCTTCCTCCTCTAACATTTCTGGCAGACTGAGCGGCTCTGCTGCCCGGCCGAATGAGTTTAAAGAATGCAGAATCGGAAGAAACTCCAGCAGTGAGCATGTTCCGATCCCAGTGCAATCATTGTTGTTTCATCAGCCTCGCCAACACTGCAGCTGTCCTGGCGAATCTGTGTGTTCATTGAAATGACACCTCCGAGACCAAGATAAATTAGAAGCCTTCCCAAGTTATTTCTCCTTATAAATAGACTGTCAGCTTTCCACCCTCCTCCTTTCTTCAGCAGAACAGATCCAGGAGTTAATTTAAACATTCTTTAAGATTAATGAAAGTGAGTTTTGGTGCTTATGCAGTGGGAGTTCTATTTACGGACTCACTGCTATCCATCATCAGCATTATCCTGTGTGCTTCCAGACAGCCAGTTTCCTGTTGTGTCACTGCGTATATGGGCAATGCCAAAGCGAAAATCGCTCTCCGGTACCATTTCTACCTCTCCAGCCGTGCAATCAATTAATATACAGTGCAGGGCCCGGACTGGAGCAGAAAGTGACTGTATGACTGAATGCTTGGAGCAGTCTGATCTATAGTTTGATCTATAGTCAGTCTGATCCTCCATTAACACCCCCTTAAAGCAGCCAGCCATTTGAGGAGAAGATGGATAAAGTACTTCAGTAGCACTGAGATACAAAATACTGTTATCTGCATCACTCTTAAAGGTTTACAGGGGTGAAGCTTTGATTACAATTTGCAGTAACATATAATGCTTGGCTCTTTATTGTGCTATTGTGTGTATTCAGAGTATGGAAACATAATAGATGAGAATAATAAGGACAGCACAGGTACACCATTTTACCTTCGTAAAAACAGGGGAGGAATAAATGTCTATTTTGGAGGCTATAGAGTATGTGTCTTAGTTGCGAAGCAGCCTCATTATAGTGTGAAAGCACTGAACGTATGTACACTCACCGCCAGTGAATGGGCAGGTATGCGTACATATCCATCAAAACATCCATTTGGAGCCAAATATCAGGCAATTAAAACAGACTGAGTGTTTTCCCCTGGAGCTCCTCCATGTTTGCTGGTTTAGAGCGTATTGAGAAGTAAATAGGAAATCGCAACGGCGAAGAGATGACACAGAACTAATGAGTTATGTCTCCGAACATACTGTGGGCACAGGCTGGTATGTCCCTATGCGAGACCAGTGGGGGATACGGCCCACCAGGTGTACATTTACAAGGTCAGCAGAGAATAGGAACAGGGACAGAGGCTGGATTAGGATAGTCAAATTCACCTCCTTTCCTACTGCACCGCTCCTATAAACGTGCATGTGTGTGATATAACTGGTATATCATGTTCCTTCCATAGCTTCACCACTGCCATAGTCATTTCACTTTACAAGATTACATGTTTGTAGTGCCAAACTGATGACAATTTGAGAGATTCTGGTGGGATGTTTTGATTAGTCTCCCTTAACTTTTAACTTGTCCACATATAATTAAATGTTGCCTAAGGTTGCACACTAACAAATAGCACGCTTTGTTACATCTTAGAAGAGGAAAACGAGGACAGGAGAGTTGAGACTGAAAAGTGTCTGTCCGCCTTTGTGTGGTAGAAATATATTTGGATGGGGCTGTGATAGCTCGCAGGTCAGAGTGTACCACGACGACCCAGGTTTAATTACGGCGCAGCACCCTTTGCTGCATCTCTCTCTTTCTCGCTCTCTGTCTCTCTCCCTCTGTCTCTCTCTCCTTCCCCTGCCTCTCCAATCTCTCACAAGCAAAACAAAGCAAAAATTACACTTTTCGAAAAGGAAACACTTCTCGAAAGTCAGTGCAGATAATAAGCTTTCCTTCCTTCCTGTGGAAGAAGAAAGAGGAAGGAGCCCCCATGTGGACATCAAAGTAACTACTTATCTGACACCAGTATGAAGAAAAAGGCAACCGGGAATGAGATTCAGAAACACAGCGTGTCCTTGTTGAGTGTTCTACTCAGACGGGGCATTTAGTGCATATGACGAATGGAACACAATGTTCTGCATTGGAATGCGGCGTGTTCCTGCTTTTCTGCTCCAAAAGCATCTTAATGATGCCCCATTTCCAAGCCTTGCAGTGACAAAAAATGTCATTTACCCCAAAAGTAAAGACAGTATGCATCCTAGCTGAACCTGCCTCAAACCACCTGTGTTTATGTGTGCCGTGTGCTGTGTGCTGTATGTACGAGTGTGAAGAAGAGAGAGTGGTTGGAGGACTGTTGTAGAATTGCTGCGTTAGTGGCAGTTAAAGTATCTGTGTCTCTGTCTCCTTTTATAGGCCTCATGGGCTGTATGTACAAGCTGTTTTATAAGGGGTCTTGACTGCCTTGCTTGGAGCCACTGCTCTACACTAACTAAAATTACCAAATTTCTCTGTGGTAATTGCCAAAAAGGTTCTTATGCATTTGCCTTCGTAAAGTGGCATTGTATAATCCTAAATTCTTTCATCCCAGATCAAACAATCTACTCGACATGACACAATAATGAAATCTACTGTGCTTGACTCACAAGGCGTGTGTTGTGGATGCATGCTTCCTTTTGTTTTAAATGCATATAAGAACTGACCTGTCTATAAGTGCGTCGCCGGGCGCTGAGTACCTCAGCCCCGCTCCGTTGTCAAGGGAGGTCTGTCTGGGCAGGAGCCCGCCGTGAGGTCTGCTTCTGTCTGACGCTGGTGTCAAGTCCCCTTCCTGGTAGGGATACAGGGAAGGATCCTGCAGTTTGGCCTTCTTCCCTTGCGGTCCGCCCTCAAACACGCCTCGCACCTGACCAGGCCCCGAGCCGAAGAACCACGCCCCCGATTTGGTGAGGATTTCTTGTTGTTTTCGGCACAAGTTGCATACCCACATAACCTGCAGGGAAGAAAAGGACAGTGTTGGTATTTTGGAGTGGTGACTGACAGTCTCACATAACCTATGATGAGCTGTAATGGAATTATTTGGGTATTTGTCAGGGATATATCGCTGTTGATGGGTGAAAATATCTTTCCATCTAATTTTTCAAAAACTATGTATAAGTAAACAGACTTGAAAAAAGAGTAAGAAAGTGACAATAATCAAAAACAGTATTGACAGTTCAAATCTATGAGGTGAATGATGAAATATTTTTACACATGCAGCAGCTATTGATATCATTGAAAGGTCAATGGGTTGACTATTATTATTTACACATTTGAGTCTGTGAGTCTAAATAATCCCTTATACACCTCTTATGGTGCTTTCCATGTTGAATACAAGTTCGATTTATTAATCTTTAAGCAGTTTGTTACTATTAAACTATTGCTTCTGTTTCTTTAAGCAGCAACAGTTCAGAGCCTACATTTGCAGACTTATTGAGGGTACAGAAAGTAAAGCAGTTACTATTGCAGGTAATGCACTTTGATAAGTTGAACGGAAAACAATGTCAACACTCTCTTTCTGTGAAATGGACGGGAGAGATGGAGGTTTTTATCTGCTCTACACTGCAGCTCCCCACGTTAGCCTCATCATGTCGAGCAGCAGACAGATGCCCTGATCACTACACACACAAGTTCAATAACACACACACACACACACACACACACACACACACACACACACACACACACACACACACACAAACACACACACACTTTCTCCAGGTGACCACACCTGTCTCATTAACCTAAAGTGACATGTGGCTGAGAATGCTAGGAGCTTGCCAATTGACTGACAGGCCAGACGGCCACTGCAGCCCCCCTCCCCATCCCGCCCCCACCACCACCACCACATTGCCTACTATTACAGTCCCAGTGCTGAGTCAGTACATTACTGTCATTAGTGTGAGGCAGCTCTGAATGTTGCCTCGCCCACTATCAGTTAGTTCAGTAAGCCTTGAATCAAATATAAATGTACTGATATGCTATTACTAGATTAACTAAACTCACTGTTCTGTAGCGTTGCTGGCTGCAGCCATTTGAAGGCTAGATTTGTAGCCAGCATAGCCTAAACCCCAACCGCTCACCTCAGCGGCTGGCGGGAACCAATACAGAGGAGCAACTGATGTGGAAGACACCCAAGAAAAGATCACACTGCACTAGCACAGAGATAAGAATTGTTTTATGGAGTGCCTGGGTGGAGAAGAAGAAAAGATGCAGTCGTCCAATTACGCAACTCAAAGTTCAGTCTGCAACCTAGTGTGGCTGGCTGTGTCGTCAAACGTGTCAGTGTTCATGGGTGGGAAGTCAGTGGGAGATTGTCACTGAACTACTCACTTGCTGGCTGGTCTGGGCAGGACGCTTGTACAAAATCTGGGGTTTTAATAAACTTCCACAACATTACACCCTCCTCGTGAAGCTCCCAGCTGTCAGCTGTCCGCGTCCTCCTCAGACTAACGGCGCGAAATAGCAGTGACAAGTACAGTGTGTTCGTAGTCAGCCTTTGTGATTTCAATATCTGTTTCTATGTGCGAGTAATTGGAAGATAAAATTGGCATTTGGAATCAGCTGCCAATATGTGCAAACATGTGATGCACATAGCCAACAACCATTAGGTGTCAGATTGGGCTGTTATTATGTTCATATTATATACTTTAAAATGATCTTCTTCTTTTTTAACTGTAGATGTATTGTAGATGCAGATGTATTTGTACATCTGCATTACAGCATGAACACATGGCGAATCACACAGACACATGAGCAGTAGCCTGCCTGACTATTTTTCAAGTCATCTTAAAGCTAATCAGCAAAGATTAATTATTTTAAATTTAAAATGTAGCACACGAACGGTTAGACAGTCAGCAGGCATACTGGCCAACGCAATGTTGACACACAGGCATTTATGGGCAGCTATCAATGTTAAAGATGGGCCATAACTGTGCTGACACACAATGGAGGCAGGGAGGCTACAAATTGTTCTTTATGTGTCCCAGGGGAGTGTCGCCGGTGAGGCCAATGACTGTCTCTTTAACTGGGGTCATGTCGAGAGCTCTGCAGTGAACCATGAGTCATCAGCTTAGACCCCGGAGCCACTGATGCCAGGTTTTTTTTTTTGCTGCTCATCAACCACACATCGCTTTCTGTACCTGGAAGATGCAGACATGTGCAAACTTGCAGTATACATGTACAGGCAAGCACGGAAGCTTTATTCATTTTTTTGTCCATGTGTCTGAAAATGAAAACAAAGGACTTTAGGTTCCGGTGGCTGCAGGTGCCCAACTTCAGACAGGGAAAGTCATAGCTAACGTCCCATCAGATCAGACAGGTCATCAGTACATAGAAATTGTCGGAGTTGGACCCATTTAAAAATAGGTTTGCCATATCCATCATCCAGAATAGAAATTAAAATAAATGTAGACATGAAACCAGTCCTCAAATTAATATATCAATAAGCATTGCGACAAAGAGTTGAAACCATGGTGTAATACAGATGGTGGAGGGGTGGACGGGCACATCCAAGCCACTTCAAATCTGAATAATGTTCCCAACTCATGTGAAAAAGATCCCTACTGCAGCTTGCAATCTTTATCCTAAATATAGTCCCATTAGTAATAATCAAATGTAAAATGTAGTTTGAGGTCTATTCATAAAACAGATAATGTATCACCTGTAGTTAATTACTCAATTCTGCCCTTCTCTTTCTCTCAAACGGCCCATTTCCTTCACAAAAAACTTACACACGCGAACTACATATTTACCCGTCCGAACTGCAATTAACTTCAGAGTCCGTTGCTGTGCATTTCTCTGTTCTGCCAATAATAATTAACCACATTCTCAGCTTTTCGACAGAACATGTCAAGCTCCCTTTATCTCATTAGTGAATACTTGGTAGCATAATAGTATAAAAAAAAGAAATTGTGCATGGGTCCAGAAAACGTTGAGCACACTAAGCCTCAGACATCACTGCTTGGATTTGATTTGCACTTTGGAATGGAGTCAGAATGAAAATGGATGTTTATACATTGGATAGGCAGGAAGAGCAAAAGTAAGGAAAATGTCACTGTTCGGGCTGAATCCTCAAATGTCCGAGACGTTACATGAACTAAAAAAACAAAACAAGAACAGCCTCGTTTTGAGCTTGATAGCGGTGCAATTAGAGATGAACTAAAGGGATTTGAAAGAGCTACGTGGGCCCAAGAGGTTAAAGAGTTTTATCAACTGTTAAGAGAGGCATGTGGAATATGAGCTTTAAGGCTGTAGAAAAAAGCAGCCTATGTCAAGAATGCCAAATGGATTCAAACCACATCTAGGTTGAAATGGTCTTTAACATTATATCATGAACAAATGCTCCAATCTCTCAGATTTTATAAATAACCAAAATTCAAGGAAAAATCCAATCATGCTGCATCCTGCCAGATATGCGACAGTAACAGAAACATGTTGTTTCATTCATTACACTTTTTTTTTTCTCTGTCTTTAGTCACACTGGCAGAGCCATCACACAGCATGAGGCCGCTAACGGTCCATCTAGGGAAGCAGGCCAAAGACAGTGTGAGCTCAATCCGCACTGACAGGAAACTGTAGTACCCATCATTCCCTAATAGACCACGCCGACGCGACGACTCCACAACAGCTGCATGCATGCACAATGGCACACGCAGGTCAAGCAGCTGTAACAGCCAGAGGTATGTTCGCTTTCACTGTAGCCATTCTGCCCAAGACACTACAAACACACACACACACACACCTACACACACACACACACACACACACACACACACACACACACGCACACACTCCCCTCCGGCTTAACTCTTCACGGCTGAGTGCAGGCAGGGGGTTGGGGCTGCGGCCCTCGGGCAGGGCCATTTCTCCCTGTGTTTGCACATTTCATAGTCATTGAACCTGCAGCTAAAAATAGAAAGCTAAAAAAACCTAGCACTATACCACACGCTGCAAACGGCAGGAAGATATACTCTATTAAATGCGCCATAGGCTGTTTACTGGGGCACTGAATTAAGGGAAACAAACACCCAGTGCCGTGGGATCGATAAATAATTTCCTTTCTAATACTTTCTCTTCAGACTGAAGGTGTTTTCAGGGATACCGGCAAATATAATCTTCCAAAATATGTGTGTCTGCTCAGAAGAGCGAGAACAGCAACAAAACAAAAATACACCGACAAATGGCGCCACTGAAAGACAGACTATCTTTGACAGTAAACATGTATTTATTCCAAAATGGTGTGTGCCATACAGCCTCACATAAATATGTTGTGGTTCAGATTTTTGAAAAAGAGCCTAATTTGAGCCAACTAGTCCTACTCTATATACGCTACACATAACTGTATAAGAAATAATATGGACACTTCAGCAATGTAATGTACATGTTCCCTTTTTGCTTTCCTGCTTCATTCAAAATTTCCCTGGAGGAGACACACACACACACACACACACACACACACACACACACACACACACACACACACACACACACACACACACACACAGATACAAACTAGATAGATTTGCAGTAAGAGAGAGCACTGAGCTCTCTCTTGTGGCCATTAAACTGCATTACAGCATTACTTAACAGAGGCTCCGGAGTGAATCAGCAGTATATCCTTGCAGGCATATCAGAGTGTGCCCAAATGGAAAGCTAGCTCTAATGGTAAATTAAATCAATGGCTTTCATTCCTTTTACATTCATTCATTCATAACAGTAGATGTTAAAATTGCTGAAATGATTCTGTTGATTTCACAGGAGGCGGTTTGAAAAAGGGCCTTTTCATTGCTGCCACATTCATTTTATCTGGGAGTTGACGTGAGTATCCTGGTAGGACAGTGGTCTCAGATGCATCACCCCCGCTGTCTGTCTCACAGTTTCCTGTCGACTGACCGAAAAAGGCACAGATACCAAAAAACAAAACTTCCAAAAGAACTAAAGCAAAGATTGGAGATGGCCCACGCTGCAATATTAATGTGGCAGTAAATTAACTGTCATATTGCTTAGGTGTTTTTATACTACCTGAATGGGGTAAACTGAACCACTCATTAAAGACTCATTGTTTAGGGAGTGGAGTTCTCCTCACTACATCTGGGTCTGGACTGAGTCCATTTCAAGCACAGGCAAGGATACTATCTAATGCACTCTTGGGCAAATTGTTGCCACAGCTGGGGGTTACACATATCCATAGCCATGAACGTTCAGATGTATCTTACTATTATTTTGAGGAGCAGGACAACATTGCATGAAGTGAATTTGATAGTATTGTTCTCTACAACAATGCATACTGTAATATAACTAAATCAAATAAACAGATATATACGTTTTGAATTATTATATGTTTTTGCTCTATTGACTTCTCCAAAATAAAAAGTTTACAAGGCGTTTTGGTGTGATTCATTTGGCGGCCAATCAGAATGAAATGGGAGCGCCCACATTCACATGCTCCAACGCTGACGGCACGTGGTGAATTACATTTTAATGAGCTTCTAATTTTAGTGTGTGGCGCCAGTAATAATAATAGACTTGATGAATATTTATGCTCCTTGTTTGAAGTTCAGAGACATGAGGAAGAGGAGGGGGAATACTGTACCAATCCGGTGGTTTTACACAGAAATGTCTAATGACTGTCAGACCCACATCCCCTTCAGCCTCTCTCAGACCTAAATAAACGCGTTAAGGCATTTGACAAGACATGATGCGCGCTGAATGAAACCATATTCAGTATGTCATTTTATAAAAGCAAAAAAAGAAGGTCAGCAAATGCTGCAACAAAAAAAATTGACAAAAGCGCTCCGTCTTCAAAGGGACGTGCGAATGGCATCGTTTGCGGGCGGGTTGTCTGAGACCTACTCCCCGAGAGAGCTGAAATGGTCACATCTCTGACAAACAAAATGACCGGGGAAAAACGCGATGCAGTCGCAGGCTCGTGCTCACTCAGCTTACCCATGGTGGTGCCGCTGACGGAGAACGTCGTGGCGCGGTGCGGAGAGATTGCCGTGTTTAAGTCCTTGTAGTCTGGCGACGACTGTCCGCAGCTGCTGAAGAACGAAGAAACAGCCGACCTTCAGCACCGCGGACAGCTCCGAGTCCAATCAACGGGCTGCCTGCCGGTCAGCGGGCTGCTAGGAGCACCGTGAAGGTTACAGCGGGGACTGATCTGAGCCAATGAAACCAATCGCAGTCTTCTTCTTCGTCGCTATCGACAAAGCAAGTACAGCGTCGAAAGGCGCCAATATATTGAATGGGAATACCGGATTCCGCTCTTGAATCGTTACACTGGATCCATCGACCCGCGTCAAACAATCCCAGACTCAATGTCAGCACGGAAGGGAGGAAAACACGCGAGCCGAGCAGCAACGCGTCAAATTTCGTTCTGATTCCCACCACCGCTGTATTAGTTGGTCTGTGTGCTGCCGGAGTTGATGGGAGCTCATTACTTATGCGGTGCGTCCCAGCTCTGCTCCCACAGATAGTCCAATGGACGGAGGGAGCAACGCGGCGACGCAGAACACCGACTGGCCGTCCGTTAGCTTTACCGAGCACACGGTGTCATTTCCGACTCAGCCTATGCTGTGACCACATATTAGGTTTAAATGCAAATCAATATATATATATATATATATATATATATATATATATATATATATATATATATATATATATATATATATATATATATATATATAAAATTTTATTTTTTTAATGTATTTTTTTCTAACAAATGGAGGATTCAGTGAGTCATACAGTGACGATCAATTAAATAACTAGAAATGGGGGATGCGCTGCAAACCAAACTAAGCACGTTATCACCTGAGAGGTGGAAAGCATGCCCATCATCTTTCCCATGTTCATAATTTTGTCTAATATGGAATTAAGATAACATCGTTAGCACCCTTTAAACGTCACATTGCTCGAAGTTCTCGTCACGTCAACATTGCTAATACATTAGTTAGTTAGGATTAAGACATATTTAACACACAAGAATAACACATTCAGCTAACAACATATGGAAAGAAGAGATATGGTATCTTTAATGATGAGAATGATTTCGGTGGTGCTTTTAAAACTTGCATATCTATTCAATTCACTAAGATATGCTGTTTAAAACTGGACCCCACACAGTACTGTAACACTTCCCCTTCTGTTTTATAGCAAAAATGTGGAGGGGCCAAGAAGCACATGAAACGTCTTCAAGAGTTGCTCTCATCACAAAGGACTTACTCCTCAGGCCCTTTTGAAGTCACATCAGAGAAAATGGCAGAGAGCGCCACCGTTACAAGCAGGGATTCCTAGGACTTTGCAACACTGACACAGCGTTTATCAATATCAAAAGGCATTTTATATTTGTCACTCCCAAAACATCACCCTGTACTTTGTTCTTTGAACAACTATAGAAGCTTATCTACCTGGTTCAATCGGCGAGCAGTAATGATCAAGGCAGATATTCTGTCAGTGTGTCTTTTTTTATTGAGCTTGTTGTGATAAGGTGACTATCTAGATTCAGCAAAACGTTACGTTACTGCGCTGAGCTGCAAGTCTTCCGTTGGGTCAACACTTAAATTCCCTTACGAGCTGTTTAACTCTCAGTCCCTCTATATCACATTCCCGCGTGCCATAGCTCTACCTGCCCCAGACATAGACACTTGTAAATATTCAATGGCGTTTCGCAGAACAAGATCTCTCTCGCCACTGCTGTCACCATCTGTGAGAGAGGGAAAGAGTACACGGATGGAAAAAGGACAGATTTCACCGCTGCCACCTCTTTCACTGACATCCAAGATTTCCAACAAGCAAGGTTTACCAAAATGTGGCCCCCATTTTTCATGCCAGGTTAATCAAAGCTTGTGTCCTGCTGAGCATGACCACACACACCTGCTAAGCATGACACACACACACACACACACACACACACACACACACACACACACACACACACACACACACACACTCACACACACACACACAAATCCGCAATCAATATCGCAATAGCCCTGGTGGACCAACTCACAATTAATGTCTCGTACAGACTGGTCGCATAATGTGCAGCGAGTGTAAAACTACTTTCATCGCTCAGCAACCTACTTTATAACACTACAATCTAAGTTCTACACTTTGTCGGACTACACATTCATCTTAAATCTCAATGAAAAGACAATGAATTGCAAAATCATTGACAATACATAATAGCTTTAAACCAACACCCAGTCACCCAACATCAGGTCAATTGTGAACTGCTATCAGGTGTTCACTTGCTTCAACTCAATGACGTCTCCTCCTCACATCCTCTTAGTAACAATCTCCTGGTGAAACAACACTTTTAGTGAGATACCGATCCACTTTCGCGGGGACGCAGACTGCTACAAGAGGTCCTTCTTGCCAGCTTCATCTCCCTGTGCAACCACCCCCCTCTGTGTCAGGACAGGGAGGTCAGGAGAATTTAAGACTGATACAAACACTCAACATCTTTCAATTATCCGAACCATAGCTGTACTGAAACTTATTATATTTTGCATTTAATGTTGCACTGTGACCTTCTCAAAAAACATTATTAATAAGTATTGTATAGACAAACAATCTATCTATCTATCTATCTATCTATCTATCTATCTATCTATCTATCTATCTATCTATCTATCTATCTATAAGAACTGGAGGAAAATCTTTTCATCTGGTCTTAGCTAAAATACAACCCCTGCCTTCAATGGCCCATGCTGACCCTGTATATAATAATCAGAGACACTGTACTCAGTACCAGATAAGTAGAAAACTGTGTATAAGGAGAGGACTAGTGAACTAACCCACACCCAATCCCCTTCGCCATCTATCATGCTCATTTCCAAGCTGGACAACTGACGCTGTCATCTGAACTTCTGTATCATAAATGCTTACTCTGCTCCCATGCTGAAGACAAGTCAATGCATAAGCACTTTCTCTGTGTTTATACTTGAGTTCTGAAGGCATATCTGCAAAAGGAAATATGACAGTATTGTTAAGCACAAACAGTGGAGTGACTTCTCTGGACTGGGATCAAATGTTATTCCTGCATTATTCTTCAGGTGTTGCAGCTGTATCTCAGTACAGACAAGTATAGAGTGTCCTTACATTACATTAAGCAGCATTAACACCAGCATCCACGGTGTGTATGGAGAATTAACCTTGACTGCCGGGAGGCCAGGGCACCACCAGGTAAATAGCTGGCATTGCCTCAGTGGCACATTCCAGGGCTTCTCTGCCAATGCCCCGACTGCACATCGCTAGGCTGCTGCCACTGTTATTACTCAACACCATCTGTACAACAAGGTAACCAATCTCCCAGCTATTATCTACCAGCGAACAATGGCAGCCTGTTCAACTGGGGTCTTGGCGTCAGAGGGAGCAGCAGGTATAAAGGTCTCTTCCAGTGTTCATGCTAATCCGTTTGGTTGGATCGAACCTTGCTGGTGTGTATGAGCTTCCCTCCAGTGTGACTTATAGACCATATAGTTACTGTTTGGCAGTCAACAGCTTAACACTAGCAAGTTGGAGATAAGACAGCTATGGGAAATCTATGTCATACATGGATAAGGACAATGATATGACCCCTGAGAAGTGTTCATCTTTGTGTAGCTAACTAAACAAATACAACACAGATGCAGATAATCCCAGAGGGTATTCAATACTGCAATCAGTCATTCTAGCTTTTCCTTTCTGATCTATATTGTTCTTTGCATCACATGTAGGACTACATGTTAGCATTGAATTGTGATCGATTGGATCGGGTATGGGGTTTCATATTGATCAAAACCATTTCTACCAATAGTGTAGTTACAAAAACTATCTGACTCAACTGCTTGTTGGAGAACATATTATTACAAAGCAATATTTGTCAGGAATTGGAACAAAATTTGTTCTGTAGCTACATAATCACTTAAAAAGAAAGGTCTTATTTGAATGACAACATTATGCTTAAAGTGGTACTCCAGGCATTTAATTCATCACCTACAAAAGGTTCTGCGACTCACAAGAGACAGATTTTAAAAGAAAATTGGTGGTGCTTGTTTATTGGGTGATTTTTGTTTAAGCTTTATCCCTTTTAATTCCAATCCTAGCTGGCTTTTTACTTAACTTTGTATCTCTGTTTGAGAAGCACAATATCAAAACATGTTGTACCCTTTTATTCAATGAACTAGTGTTTATTTCAGCATAACATGGTTGACTCACAGACAGGACTATTCTGGTCATCGTTGGCTGCTGTATATGTGTAAATATATAAAAGTATACATATCACAGTATTTCATGAACAATGTGTGTGTGCAGGCACACTCCCAAGAAACGTAGAAAAAGGATTTGCTAACCACTTTGTCCTCCTGTTGCAATTCCATGAGAGCAGGAATGCAGCAGAAAGAGGGAGACAGAAGGGTGTGGGGGGCAGGAAAGAGAGAGAGAGAGAGATTGTGAGTGGCATTAGTAGGTCCTGGTAGTACTGTCACATACTCCAACAGCAAAGGATTGGATGGCATCGCATAAAAACACTCACGCTCATGATTCAAATTTAAGCAGTCTGATACTAAAAGCTTTGGCTTAGTCTGTGGGGAGGATTTTACAGATGTTAGTTTTACAAAAGCCGCCATAAGGTTCCTTTGTGGGAAGTGAAAAGGAGTAACACTTCCCTCCAGTGGTGAAATAGAACAACTGTAAATTACAGTAAATATGAATACGAAATATACAGCTGTTAACCAACACATGCGAGTGAATAGATTTAGTATAAAGGCATGCAGAGAGACGGTGCTGGAGTAGATGCTGATAATCTCAGAAACATTAGTAGCTAGTCGAGCTATTGCTGTTGGCTCACTTCCCAGATTACGATTTCACTGCAATGTTTCATAACCTTGGATTTCAAATAGAAGTGTAGGGAGGAATTTGCCCAAGGGTGGGACATCTGCATGTGTGTGCCTGTGTGTGTGTGTCCTTATAAATGGATAATACCGAGCTTGCGAGCCAGTGTTACCTTATTTGACCGCAGAGACACTCGTCCTCCGCACCGAGCACAGAATTTCGTTTGGCAATATGAACAGAGGTGGCCACAGCCATCGGCAAACTTGGTTTTGTGGCATATCCCGCAGGTTGGGGCTTCGCTCTTCAGGTCCTGGGTCGGCTTGGTCTCCTCCCCCATCTTCTTAACCTGGTCCTTGTACGATTCAAACTGCTGGTGCAACTTCCTGCAGGCAAATAGGAAGGACAGAGGTTAGGAAAAGGGCGATGCAGTTTGGTGACCTAGAAGACGAGAAGCGCTGCGTTTGATTCATTTATGTATTCAATGCATATATGTAGTATAAAATGAGAGCCAATGCAACATCAGTTTTAGTCTAAGTTACTAAAAGCCTGTCAAGGGACTGTCCTTTTAAATAGACATTTATCAGCATAACATTGACCTATTTTCCTTTTTACTTCAAATGTGTTTGTGAAACAACTCCACACAAACTCATATGATGTATGCATTGTGTGTGGCATATAGAATAAATAAATAATCATGCCCCTGTTATCGTCTAACTGGCAGACACATGCAGATGTTTATGGCATAGTTAGATCATGCGCACCAGTAGTCTCCGTTACGTCCTGTTTTTAAATTCACACTCACCCAAAGGCCTCGTACTATGAGCAGACTAACTGATACAATTGCAGACGTGTGCAGTGAGTGAGATTTTGACAAGCAGTCACATGACCTCAGAAGCTTCAAAGCTGAGCTCCTCTTCGATACCACATCGCTACCAAAAACAACGGGGGAGGGATATCTAATTTGCTTTGCAAGTTTAAGAACATCACTTAATTCCACTTTCTCAGGTTCCCCTGCGTTTAATGAATCATTTGCACCTGTGTTTCTATATTGGGACAGTCGTAAGGTGAGACAAAGAACCACCTACTGCCATCCTGTTGGATAATGATATTACCAATTCACACTCTCATTGCCATTGTTTCTCTGTATTATTTCTCATAGGACATCATTTGTGTCACACGCAGTCAAGCCCACCATCCATAAAGCATTTGTCAGGGCAAAGTCTATTGTGTTACTGTGTGTGTCCTATAGATGGCCTCCTTCTGATACATTACACCTGATCTCATACAGTAGATCCTTAACTCCTAACAAGTCCTACCTAAGAGCCTACTGAAAAAAAAAACCTGCATGACTCTTCGCATGCATTTTGTATGACACATGTCAATTGAGCGTCTCCTTGGAAACTAAACACTGGGCTGACTTCATAATATGGCGATTAGAATTGGTTTCGCCCCACATATCCCCTGCAACATTCATTAGCACTTGTGAATTATTGAGCGACGCTATCCTTTTACCACATACAGCTCTGCGTTTGAGATAAACGTGCTTCCTTTGCCCACAACCTTTTCGGGCCCAAACGCAATGCCCACACAGCACCTGAGGACTATCTGTGTCTCTGTGTGCCATCTAAACATTAGATGGAATGCCACTGGCATGCCTCCCTGTTGTACCCACTGAGGGATTAAAGGGCTAATTGTGTCACAGCCTTTGTGTGTTTACCAAGCAGAGATTAGTATGTTGCCTTGTTTAACAGATCCCACCAAATCTAATTTACTGACAGAGGGCCTGATTACAGAGTGATGAAGACTGTGATACAACGGGTAGAGCCACTGTCTCAGAGAATCAAGGGAATAAAACGACAAACAATCGTGTTTTATTCCCACTTAATCTCCGTTTACACTTAAATGTTTACAGAGACATGAGCTTTATCCTGGCCAATACAAGGACAAATGCTCTCTGCTCTATAGATAGGTCTAAGGCCACTGAGAAGCGCAGTTGAAGATAACCAATGATTACCTCTCCCAATTCTCTGTATCAGGTCACTTCTTCCAACATTCACTCACTTCTTGGGGGGCTAAATAGGCTAAATGTTTTACAAATTTGACTGCAGTCTGTATTAAATAATATGTTGATTTTAAACTGCACACTGAGATAGATATCAAGGCGCAAATAAAATGAACGGTTTAAGTGGAGAGTAAATACATTACACATAGCAGTGAGTTTTGAATGAGAAATTTAAGTGGCAGCAGGCAGCTGGTACACAGTGCCCATGCCAGAGGGGTTTGCTTATTCGGTCAAACACGGTCAAATGTAGGTGACACTGCTGACGAGTAATCATACGCTGCTCATTGTCCCATCTCATGCTAGCGTATCGGAGCTCTCTTACCTCTGGGCCGCACCAGAGCGGCTACACACAGCCAGTAATCTGAGCCTCTCTCTTTTGGACATATGACAGACCCGACAGCGAGGGTGAACTACGAGCCTCTCCGCAAGCTCCTTTTTTATACCACTGTTTACACATTTAGCTAACGCTAGCAGACGAAGAACAACATTACCATTTATTAATGGTTAAGTTTCTGGACGTTTGACAAATTTAAGTCCAATATTTATTATTCTTCCTGCTCTGGCTTGGTGTATACAAACAAAGAAAATATATATTACTTGATCTGTCTTTAGCTTGGTAGCTGCTGTCCTGACCAACTAGCTTTGTGCTGCCTTTTAGGAACAGAGTACTTATTTTATGTTGTAGTGTTAGCTAGCTAATTATTAGTGTATTTGTTAAAAACTGTTTCCTGCTGCTGTTGGAAATGAGGTTGAAGCCAGCATTGTAGCTGAACGTATAAGTAGCTAGCCTTATCCTACATTACTTTTCACGCCTGAAAAACAAAATAAGCTAAACGAGGCTAAAGGCGCAATAGTGACGCATAGTACAAGACAATTTCACATTGTCATAAAAAAAAAGGAAACATTAATTTCTAGCTTATGAATTTTTGGTTAAATTAAAACTTACTTTATGTGTCATTTCAGCATTTGTCTTCTAAGAGCTACTATGTCCTTTAAATCCTCTTTGAGTTCCTTTGATGCGCTTTTTTCACAGAAAACATCTTGACTTATTCAAGCAGGAAAAGCACAGGTGTAATTAATCAAATTAATGAGTAAATTCCACCTCCAAAGCCCTGATATTGGCAATGCTGTCTCATGTGATGTGATGGCTGCAGGGACTTATTGGAACAGAACCCCCATCGGCATAATGCAATTTAAGTTACAATTTACTGCACTAATGTGTCCTGATAAAATAAACTCTTGGCTGGTTACAAAATCCTTATTTCATATTTTTTCAGCCAATTACTCCCTGACCAGTGAAGAGCATTTTAATCATGTCATTTTGTAAGCATGTTATACACAGTGCTGTGCCATCAATGTCTGATTTAATATAGAATATGTACAATTCAAGTTTATGAACTTACACTTATATTTTATTGAATATTTATTTATTTACTTTTTAAAAGGATTTTTTAATGGATGCTTATTTTAAATATATTCATTTAAAAAATCTTGCGTAGCCCATTGAGTGCTACGCATAACATAAATAATATCAGGGCCAAGTAATACATAAACATATATGTATATGATACCTGTGTTTCTTCTTGAATTTAGTATATTTGTACTGGTTCCACCTCACGCAGCATTACATTTAATGTCATGTATAAATAATAATATGGAGTACCGAGGAATAGTATGACATTGTTGAATATCCACTATAGGGTCAAACATACTGTGTGTTTGTGCCTGCTGGGAGATCAGAAAAGGGGTTTGTACTATTACTTACGCATCTTGCTCTGGCTCCTTGTCATTTTGGGACTTTTGCTGGGGCTGAAGGACGTTATTTACCAGCTCAGTGATCCCACTAAAGGGAAACCACCTGTTCAAATAAGCAAAGTGTGACTGGAACATCGCAATGAGTCATCATAGGAGAAAACAATCTGTCCTGAAAATGTTTGTTTTTTTAAGGAAGCAGGTCAGATTCTAAGAAGTGAACAGTAGCGGGGACATTCACTACAACCAGCGCAGAGAGAGGAGGAGGTCGGGACACGGGCAGGAGCGGCGATTTGTGGAACATTGACAACCAGACAGTGTCAGAAATACAGAGAGAAAAATAGAAGAAGGTCAGAAAGAGGATACAGACAAACTTACAGTAGAGGGAAGGAGAGAAGAAGCAGGAAAGCTCTTCAGCCAATGGAAATGAGAGCTGCATCAAACGCTCAGCTGAGGGTAACAGGAGTGTCATTTATTCCAGCCTGGTGGTGCAGCAGGGGTCAGGTTATCAGACTGGTTTGCCCTGCAGGTGGATTTCGTCAAAATGCAGCTACAGTACAGCGGAGCAGGGCATGTGCATCTAGTACACATTTGTGATTTAATTACGTGGCTGCACAAGCCAATCAGAATGCAGATATGAGACACCGGGTGAGAATGGGCAGCCAGTTGGAGACCAGGGTCAAGGGGAAGGGTTCTGGGAGAGGGTGGGCCTGGCTATATCAAAGCTGGTCGAGAGGAAAAGCCGCCATCACTGATGTCACAGAAGTCGCCCGTTTGGTTCCCAGCACAGAATTCAACCGCCTGGTCGATGCAAATCATTCAAAGCTTGCAAAAACAAAATGCCACGGTGCAAATCATTGAGCTGCCTTCCATGACATCAGCGACATCTCTATCGTTTTCCTCCCAGACGAAGAGGAGAAAGCCACATGAAGCACACAGCACCCACTGACAGGAAGAAGTGTCAAAGCCTAGAGCACTCTGGGTAATGCAGTTCACTTACTGTGCTGGCTGAGGCTTTGGTTCTTCTTTGATCCTAAAACATAAAAAAAAAAGAAAAGAAAAAAAGAAAAAAAGGTGTGCACAGCTCAGTGCATACAGAACACAAAGAGATGAGGAAAACAATCGAAAGGACATAAAATATCGACACAACTGATAGCACTGGAGATGCGTATGACAAATAATACTATAAAATGAATAATATTCAAGATATTATAGATGATGCTTTGATGGAAATGACAATGCAGTGATGACAATGGTAATGAATTGAACAACATGGAGGGGTGGGGGGGACTTTCAGAATGACTTTAAAGATGATGTAAAGTAAGTAAGGATTTTGAACCAACTTCAACTTAAAATGACTGCTTCATGTGAGTAACATCCTCTTTCATACTGAATGTGCTAGCATGAACAAACGTTGCTTTTTATGGCACTTTGGTTCTTTACAACGAGAGGGTGGATCCAAAGTGCATAGACACCACTACCAGAGGAATTCATTATTAATAGTGGCCCCATCACCATGGGCCAACCATTTCCAGAAATATAGCCAGGCATCTGCACAAGTTCAGAGTAAGCACAGCAGACGTCTGAGCACTGCCTTTAAATTGCAAGCTTTGGTGAGGAAGGAAGCAGTAGCTCATACTGAGTGAAGTTTAATTAAGTAGAGTAACACAATGCTTGATTCGAGTCCTTTTGACTGATGGTAGGGCTAGGAAATATATCAAGATTATATTGATATTATGATATGAGAATCTCCGATTTTGGATATCATAATACGGCCTCAGTGTAGTTTCCTGGTTTTAAAGGCTGATTCCAGTAAAGTGGTGATATTTTAGGAGGGGGATTATCGTTTTCCTTTACTTGCTTTTATTTCCATATAACTGATGATTATTTATAAGAAATGTCATTGTGTAATAAACTTTGTGACAATATCTATCTCAAGAAAATTGGTCAAAAACATTGTGATATTTGATTTTGTCCATGTCGCCCAACCCAAACTAATAGCGAGGTCGTTAAACATCAAACATCAACTTTTTTGATTTGAATTATCTGTTTCCCTGAATTGCACAAAGACAAATTGTCTCACTTTTAGACTTTTGTGGTGCTCTAAGTATTGAAAGATTACATTTAAATATTTTAAAAGCCACAATCTGCAGTCGCGACAATTTTCACTAGAACTACTAAGAAAAGGTTCAGGGAACGGTTTCTGTTCGACACGCAAAGTTCAGGTCACCCAATTGTGTTGGACTACAACCGAGGTGGATGTCCAAAAACCTGTGTGGATAAAAACTCAACACAACAGACTAAATGAAAACCAAACCGCCAGAAAATTGCAAATTGCTGTGACAATGTCTTACAAAATCTATACAGTAGACTTTCCCTCTCAGGACCACATTGTCTCAAAAAAACAAGAGCAGGAGTTACTAGAGTGTTACAGCCGTCATTAAACATGCAAAGTCTTTACACACACAAACATTACACATTCCACATGTGGAAGAGTTTAAGAAGCTGTAATAGGTGTAGCCAGACTAATTAAGACAGCACGAGCAGCACTCAAACACACACACACACACACACACACACACACACACCCAGCAAACACCACATATCTATGTGCAAACCCTTTAACACTGAAGCCGCCAGTTCAGCCTCTCGCTCTCTCTCCTGGTTTAAGAGCAGTTGTCACAAGCAGAACAGAGACAGCTGAGATTCACACGTCAGAACTTAACACACACCTCATCACAAGCTTACAAAAGGCACAGTCCCCTTCATATAGCTGAGGGAAATTAAATGTGTTAGTTGATCTGTTTTTCTGATCGCGGCACACCAACGTTTAACTCTCTGGCCTGATACTGAAGATTAACATTGGCCAATTTATACCAGTATCAGTGTTCTTATGAAACTAGGTCCAGCTTACAGATATTTCAATTAAAATTACATAAAACATGAAGAAGACATAAATTAAACTAAGAGTATTCACGTTTTTTTTTTCCTCCAGACATTTGTTGCTGGAACTAAAAAGCCTCTGAAATAGCTTTCACACCATGAACCAAATCTATCGCCCAATGAATAAAAGGTCTACGAGTAGAAATACTGGACCCCAGTGTGTACACATATGCCATCAAACTCCTCAAGGCTCAGAACTATCGCCTCACAGCAGTCTAGGTTAGCTAGAGGTGGAGAGAGAAACCTGTCTGTCTGATCTGCGTCAGACGGGTGAGAGAACACACAAGAGAAGACAGAGTCCTGTGTACCCATCAGTCTCGCCGCTCTGTTTTCCCATGAGCCAGTCCATATTTATCCTCTCGCTGTGTTCTCCCGATGACCTGCAGCGCCGTTCTGTATTGATCCCATCAGCTCCGTCTCTGTGGTCGCATTACAAGCCTCATATTTATCTGATCCAGCTTGCTGCCTGCCTGCCTGGACAGCTGCCGGACAAAATGTGTGTGTGTGTGTGTGTGTGTGTGTGTGTGTGTGTGTGTGTGTGTGTGTGTGTGTGTGTGTGTGTGTGTGTGTGAGAGCACTGTACTCATACGTGTGCATGTGGGAGTGTGAGCGGAGCGTATTGTTTGACATAGGGCAGTAAAATTAGTGAGTGTAAAATGTCACAAGTGACGTCCTCAGTATCCCAGCTGCTGAGTCTCTGTTTTCCATCCCTCCATAACCTGCACTCTGCTTCACATGGTACTCCAAAAGGTACACAAAATAAGAAAAACACCCTGATACAGGGTTAGCAAAAGGGTTTGTGTCGAGCATCTTTGCGTCTCACTAAAAGATTCAGAATCTCTCTTTTCTCAGTCTCATTGTGTGGCAGTTGTGATTCTTTGTAAGCCACATGCTGCTGTTATTTTTAGCCTCTTGTTGTTCTTATTTTGTCCTGTGTTTGGGTTTCCACCTTCTCCGCTTCACTGGTCTGTGCATGGAGGAGCACGCTGCTCTGAACATGACTGGTGCTACACTGCTCTCTAGTGGACAGATGTGCTGCTTAAAAACTTCCAAGAACTAGATTCCTGGAGTTCTATGAGGAAATATGTGAGGAGTTTTGTTTAAGTGTGTGTGTGTGTGTGTGTGTGTGTGTGTGTGTGTGTGTGTGTTGTCAATGTGAATATAATTTGTTTGTTTCTAATATCTAATAGACAAAGGGACAATTCAAGAGAGAAAGTAGTGTGCATACTATTTGATAAGAAAAAACAAGTTGGTAGCAGATTAATGAAAAGAAATCTTTATCTAATTGGACATAAACTGACATGAAAATGTTTTTTAATGTCAGAGTCTGACGTTTGTCTTCGCCTCGTCTTTCAATGTATTATTATAGATATCAGATAACAGAAACTGAAACTATAAGCAGTTTGTGAAAGTGTTCCACATGGGTCCATGTCTGCTACTCTGTCGTTTGGGATTTCTTTCAAACTCGGATGGGAGAAAGGGATCCCTATAGGAGAACTGGATCGAGGCGGCGCCTTCTGTACAGACAGCAGGACAATTACACCGGTGGACTGTCACGAGGACCTGCACATTTTAGTAAGATCCCACAGATTGAATTAATCTGAGCCCTCTGAAGACATCCCTGCTAATAAGCGGAGGGGATGGAGGAAGAAAAGGAGAGGAGAAGATGCTTAGCACATTACCTGTTCTGTCTCTCTCTCTCTCTCTCTCTCTCTCTCTCTCTCTCTCTCTCTCTCTCTCTCTCTCTCTCTCTCTCTCTCTCTCGTTCCCTGCTACTCCTATGCCACAGTTGTGTTCAGACAAAATGCATTGGCTGCACCACCAGCCCTGAAACCTTACATTGCGACACGCCCAGAGCGAAGGTCGGCCACACTCACTATAGCTGCTGACGAGCGGCAGACGCACACATGACGCTTGAACAAAAAGTAAAGGCCCGGAAGAGATGACGCAGTCAGTCGTTCAGTCCAAACACGAATATGGAAAATGGACCCATACTTGAATAGTGCTTTTCTAGTCTTCCGACCACTCAAAGCACTTTAACACTACATGACATCATTCATCCATTCACACACTGATGGGAGGAGCTACCATGCTTGGTGCCACATCAATAATATCAACACACCGTAGGCACAGCTACGAGAGCAATTTAGGGTTAAGTGTCGTGCTCAAGGACACATAGACATGGGGGCTCGAACCGCCGATCCTCTGATTGAAGGACGACCCTGCTCACCACTGAGCTCACCTATTGTCCAAAGATTTTTTTTACCACCCCTTTTAGTTCAGTCTTGCAGCTCTCATCAATGTCTTTCCAGCAGCAGTGTAAGCAGCTGTTTTCAACAACAACAACAAAAGTTGTAAAAGAGACAAGTGATAGCTAATGTCCATTGTCGTGTCCACATTGCCTTGACAGCGTGGTCAAAGTGACCAAAAACTCTCTCTCTCTGCGTGAGAGTAACACTGATGACAATTTACTACCGTCAACAAAATCAATGTTCCAAAACGTGCTGGTCTGCCTCTGTGTAAAGGTTTATCTGTTGGGACTATTTTCAGTGAAAGTGAATGCACTTTCGTCACTTTGCCAGCTGCACTCTGACATCTACTTCTGTTTCTTTTTGTCACGAATAGCAGACAGTATTATCTGTCACACTGTTCTGAGCTCCCACACATGCCACCCGAAGCGTAATTACTTTCCAATTACACCACCTCCCCATACCCAGCCCGGCCAGTCTCTCTCTCTCTCTCTCTCTCTCTCTCTCTCTCTCTCTCTCTAATCCCTTCTTTGAGCAAACTGCAGCTCAGGACCTTTGTATTTCACTCAGAGAAGCTGGCCAGATGTTGATGGGAGAAGCGATGAACAGTAGGGGTGTGTGCAGAGGTGGGATCTCAGGCGGTGACAAAGCTGGCCCCTCCGAGTCCACCACAGACCAGAGTGATAATCACATCATAAGGGAGTGATCTGGCTCTCCAAAGTACATACATCGTTAACACAGCACCGACCAGTCAGTGCTGCCAGGAGATAAAGGTAATGTCTGCCTGAAATCACTCGGAGGCAAGTGATCACTGGCTCTGGAGGCGCTCCAAAATTCGGTTCTGATACAGAGTGTTTATCGGTGCAGTACAGAATAGTGTTTTTGATGCATCTAGTTTGATGACGCATTATATGGAAGGTTTCATTTTGAATTGATCCATGCAATGAAGTCGTGATTAAATGCCACAATTTCTGAAAACAATCTATCTAGTTCAGTGACTTGATCAATATTGATCTGGTATCTCTATGATTCACTATATGTGTAATGCCTAACTTTTTTAAATAGAAAAATAAAATAACCTTTCTCATTTTAGTTGAATGAAAATGTTATGAAAATGCCTTCATATGCATGTTATTTCACATTACCATGGCCTTTTTTCATAAAATCACAATAAAAATGTACAATTTGTGTAATATCTGCAAATCTGCATGTCACAATTTCAACTTATACATATCAACAGCATTTGCTTTGATTGAGGGGAAAGCTATAGAACCATGAGGAATCCACTAACTTGTAGTGCCACTGTCACACTTCCACACCATGTTTTTATTTGACAGTACTTGGTAATCATCACTCCATTTGGACATTGTTGGTACTTATGGCAGACCAAACCCAAACCAAAGGACACTAATGTGTGTGAATTAGTCCCACTCCCTCCAAAATAGAAAAACAACTAAAAATACCTTGAATAATGTGTCCGCCCAGCCACAAAAGGAGAAACTAACATGCACCGTGTCAGCATTATCCCTGCAGGTTGCACACCACCTCTACTGTACATTCCACTGGGGGAAAAAGGCCAAGAAAAAGGAAAAAAAGAAAAGCAGTGTGCACTAAAAATAGCAGCTCATTCAAAGACAGTCGATTAGGGCTAGAGACACCTGTTCATTCTACCTCTCTCAACAAATGCCAGAAGACGTGCCGCTTAACACTTTCTCTGCACCCCAACGAGGATTAGGGGGCAGAGGATAGAGTGCTGATAACTTCCTCTGGCACGGGGCGCTGGCACGGCGCGATAGGGCAGGATGGGACTGGGGAGGGGGGACAAGCTCCTCGGCGTGCGGGGTGCGGTGTTGGCCAGCTACCACAGCTGGGGCCTTAGAAAGCACAGATAGGATTGAATCCGCAGGAAGGGGGGCACACTCATCAGAATGGGCAATCTAACAGGCAGACCTTCCCGACCAAGGACTAATATTCTGATTGTCAAACAAGAGTTGGCAACAGCAGATTTTTTTTTTTGGAGTGGCTAATCTGCTGCCAAATATAACTAAAAAAATCCATCTGTTTCCTTAGATTACCTGCCAGGATTCAATTGCGCTGCTCCATATCTCTCTCCTGTCCTAAGAGATTTCCAAGTGGCAACGAGTCAGCTAATCACCCGGCCACACACATGCACGCACGCGCACGTACACACACACACACACACACACACACACACACACACACACACACACACACACACACTTATTCACAAGTGTATTTCCATGCCACGCTCACAGGAAACATACAAT
>NW_027176251.1:17184696-17224696 GCF_023055335.1 Clinocottus analis | reverse complement strand
GCTTTCTCTAGCTGCCGACTTGAACTGGCGGTCTTAATACACAAGGTATCTGCTTATGATTTCACCAATCCAACATAAGCTGCTTAAATACAGTCCCATATCGAAGCATTACAGCAGCTTGAGGCACTGTTGACTAATTATTTAACACATGCAGTGTAACAGAACATTTTCACTTATATATAAATATATGTATGTAACATCCCTCGTACTAATTAACACAACTGACTTCTCATTCTCAGATATTTTCCCACTGTCATGTTTTGCCAAGGGCATCTCAATTTGCGCAGCCAGGGGCAGGAATATCCCTTCAAACTTTGCTCGAAGGATAAGAGCCCAGAAGAGAATAAAACCTATGCTGACGAATGCAGATGTTATTTAGAACAAAGCGCCGAGAGACAATGGTGCTTGCGCTGTGCCACGCAAAAGAATAGCAGGCTCTGAGAGATAGCAGGCTGATTGTTCCGTCAACGGGGACTGAGGCTGTCATATCAGCAACGAGACCTGATAGCATCTCAGACGTCAATGTCTGTCCTCTCCTTTCCTGTGTTCTCTTCTCTCCTTGTCTCTCATATGATAAACTGTCCTACACTCTGTTCCATGGCTCCTCCTCATGTGTCCTCTCCTTTTCCTCTGTTGCCCTGGCCTAAAATGCTAAAAGGGAAGGGACTTATCAGAATGAAGAGTAAAATTAGAACAATTTAAAATGTTTTATATATCAACTAATCCCATTAAACAACCAAAACCCATCAATGAATTCATCCTGGCGAAGTATGACTGTTTAAAGCACATCAACGAGCCGAGCCGTTGTATTTAGGTACACGTTCCTCTATCATCCTAAACGTAAGAGCACCATTTTCAGACGAACAGTTGGTCAAAACTTAGTAAAGTATCACCCTAACAATCCCACTCAGTTCTGCACAGCATTTAAGCTTTTTTCAGCTCATTGTTTTAGTATTTATGGGCTGAAACTTTACCGTTTCACTCCACCGCTCACCGCTCTCATCCCTTGTGTATGCCTGCGACATGTGGCTGTTTTCCGCAAAGGAAAGACTCAGATAAAACCACTGCACACTCGTTAGCAACTAGCAAATGAACTCAGTAGAATTAGGCACTCTGAGGAACACATTATATTACTTCTCAGTGGTTGGTGAGGACAAAAATCGAGTTAGATGGAGAGTGGATATTAGATTTAAGCATTTGTCAATTGGCCAGAAACACAAGTTCGAATGAATAAAATAAAATGGCACAAAGAAGTACAGGATACAATAAGTGAAATGGCTGATGTGTAAAAGTAAAAGGTATATGGATGGAAGAGCACCACAGGCCCTCGACACTTCACTCTCACAATATACAGATTATGAGCAGCTTGTTAAATATAACATTCAATGTATTCTAAATAATTTCATTGTCGTCAACTCCGCTCCAACCAGATTTCCTGTCCAGCCTTGACAACGTGCCAACCTCCAGACAACCAAAACACAGTGTTACTTTAATTAGCACGATGATGTATTCATTTGGCGTGTCTTCTGTGCTTTACGGAGTCAAGACAGCATCCACTCTTACACTTTCTCTCCCTCTCTCCCTCGGGGGGGAGTGGTGGGGGATGGGAGTCTGTGGAACGATCATGACAGAATCTGCTCTTTGCATGGGAAGGCGAGCGAGCACGGGCAAGTAAGCTAAGGGAACAAGAGAGAGAGAAAGAGAGTATACTGTATATTGTCCAGTGGGAAGATTCTGAGCATGCTTCATTTCACAACCATAGGTCTCTCACTCTCGCTCTTCTTTTTTTTAATCAAATTTGCTTTATGGGCATGAATACAACAAAGTACAGTAGGTTGTATAAGGTTTGCAATGGAAGTATAATTATTTAGACTGCATTAAAAAAGCTACTCGACACAATGCTCACTACACTACAATATGCCGACGTCATCGCATTTTGTAGGAGATGGGTACAGTTTCAAGTGTTGTTTCACTGGTTTTCTACTATTTTGCATATTTTGTTGGCCCGATGACATTGTCACTTGAAGGCAATCAATGACGTCAATCAAAGCTATTCTGTCATTTAGGTACTCGACATGAAGAGCGTTGACCTAGCTTTGATTGACATGCTCTTAACTTTTGTAATAAGCATGTAAACAAATTCAGTTACTTTATAGCTCTATTCATAATGAAAGTTTCAAAGAAATAATGAATGTCTTGTCTAATTGGATTTTCATCACTATACTTCTCGGTGTACTTGCAGTGTACAGCTGGGATGATAGTGGTGTAGAGTGTATATAGCAATAAAGTAATATTCAAAACAGGGCTGGGCAATGTAAACTCTACCCAAGTGCTACTCAAACTGTGAAAAAAGTTGTTTCATATCTTCTGGGGGTTCAAGAAAGTTTTCTTGAGTGTGAAATAAATATCTCTGATGATGTCATCAGGGTTATCCAAGTCTTCTCGGCTTTGAAACTGCAAATGTTTGAAAGAAATGTATTTCACAATGTAATTGAAACACATGGTGATTGTAGGAGGCATTGGAGGTACAAGAGAAATTATGTTAAGTTGCATTTTATCTATTTTTTTTACAAAAAAAATCAGCTTCTCTGCTGCTAACATTTGTATTTTTCTTGTTTCTTTTTACATGTTGCTATTATAGAAATACTAAGAATATAGTTTCATTTGTTAGCATTAGTCTGTCTCTGTAACATCTTCATCATATTGTCATGATACAGTTGTAATGAATGTTGATAGATAATAATACTCAAGCATTAACTCTAAATAGTGTGAAGGCTGATACTCAAATGTCAAATTCAGCAGCCCTGGGATGAAAAATAGGTTCAAGAGAAAATGTTCAAAGCTCCTGAAACCCTCCCTTGTACACATTATGTTCCCAGACAGAGTGCAGGAGACGGGAACTCGGGGCATCCTTCATCCCGTGCATTAAAAAAACGGGGGTGCCCAAATAGATGGCGGAGCAGCAGACACCTCAGAGCCTTGGAAAAGCTGCATCTCAGTGGGAGTCCCTCTTACAAGACAGCCACTATAATTAGCACTGTCAAAGGAGGTCCCTGTGCGGATGACACAGTCCCCCAAATTCAGGAGTTCAACACTGACACGAGGAATAGGTGGAACAGGTATATTTACTGGGAGTTATGTTCAATTCAATTCAATTGTGTGGTCTTCAAAGTGGAAAGACAAGCTAAACAAGTCAGTCAAAGTTGTTCGGTTGGTTTTATTAAACAATCCTCTAAAGCTTGACCATCTTTTTGTGTTGAAAGTGTGTGTGTGTGTGTGTGTGTGTGTGTGTGTGTGTGTGTGTGCATCCTTGTGCCTTCATGAGACAGGTAACACGATATGCAGCATAAGAAACAGAACCGACGGCAAAGCGTTTCGAGGGTAGAGGCGTGAAAGACAAAGTCAGAGTTAGAATGGAGATCATTACCACCCCCTCCCCCCTTTGACCCCGTCCTGCTCCATCCCCAGCCCTCCTGGCCATCGAGCAGAACCAGGAAGCAGCCCAGGAGGACTGGAGGATCGGGGAGAAAGGAGAAGTGGCGCCCCAGGCGTTCTGTGGGTCACCCCGTCACAGGCAGCTGATGCCTGCCTGTGGGATACAAAGTGTCTGGGTGGGTGGGGGTGGGGGTCCCATAACCCGTCACTGCTGTGCTGCTCAGAGACTCACTGGCGCATGGAAAGCTACAATAGCTCGGTGGAACAAATGCACCTGGAGCCGTGCTTAATTGCAGTGACTGGCTTCATGTTTTTGTGTGTAGAGACGCATTGAATATACTTCTGTGACTGCAGCTTTCGAGGACAGAATTCTGAGAATGAGCTATAGGTATGCAGAGCGCCGCCTTATGGACTTTAGGAAATGGATTATCATTGATGCAGCACATTTCTCTCCATGCAGACGGGCGCAGGCTTGCTAAGAAGGAGCCGGCTAAGAGAGCTAATTGCATGCAAGTCAGCATCACCGGATTCCCATCCACACTCTCTGTTGCACCTCCAGTGAGATGACAGCAAGTTGGCAAAGCCCTGCAGCTGGAGGCTTCTCTCTCTCTCTCTCTCTCTCTCTCTCTCTCTCTCTCTCTCTCTCTCTCTCTCTCTCTCTCTCTCCTCCTCCCAGGATTCCCTCTGTTAGATTACACACTTCGATGTTCAAACTGCCCACTTTCCTTGGAAAAAGCCATCCAAGCCACTGTTGGTTTTGGACCGTGACTGCAACGGGCTATAGGGTTGGATGACGCCGTGTGGGTGTTTGTTTTCGACACTGCTGGGAAAATGTTCAGAACCACCTGATGACAAGTTAATCCACTGCAGTCGCATACCTATGCCAGGGCTTTAGGATATGTTATGCATGCGTGATTCATAGGTAAAATAAAGCTGGGATTTACTGGTGAGATGACTCATGTTGAGTCACCTTGTAGATATAGACAAAACACAGTAAAACTAACATATATAGTCTCGCTGTATGAAATACTGAAAGAACACTTTACTATTTTGCCGAAGAGGGTCAAGAGGCTTTTTTTTTAAATCTCTAGGATAAAAACACAGCAAAATGGTGGCTGTCAGCCCTTAATATTAACTGCATGTCTTTTGTCAGCTGTTTAGCATCAGCAGTATAGCCCTGCTGGCAAAATTAACCCCCAGGTAACCAAGGCATACAGCAGATACTGGAAACGTATGCAAATCAGCATGCAAGTAACTGACACTGAGGCATCTTTGACTTCCCAATGTCCTGCATGCTGTCAGCGGAGTGGCCTACAATCAGTTACCTAACATTATGGTGAGACAGTCAGTCAATCAGTCATGTCCCTGGCACACACAAAAAAAAACAGCCCGTTCTGCCCATGCTCAGTCATGACAAGGCTTTGACATCACTGTCAGACTAAGAGTGACTTAAACTGACAATTCCCTTTACCTCAGAGAAAGAGAAATAGAAAAATATACTCAGCTATTTGGAGGGGGGGCTGGATGATTCACACAGCACGCTCCACAGCGGCTGAGGTAGCCGTGTCTTGGAGTACATGAGTCATGTTTCTCATGCAGCAGCACTAGGTAGGGATTGCACAACTTTCACTCCATTAAGAATGCTGCCGTAGTAGCAGCAAATGTTTACCGGATGATGGGAGAAACAACAGCTTTAATGCATCTATAAAAAAGCTGCCGCTGATAGTGGCACACATCTTTCACACTGATGTCACTGGTCACTCTGGGAAGCTGCAGCGACAGTAAACCCGGCAGAAATGTGGATAGATTCCCTCATCGGCTGTCACCTCAAATCTGTGGTGCAGTTAAACAAAAATAGTAAAAAGGACCGTGTCACCTGGTTTGTGAGCATGTGCATTCTCTTCATTGAGGGAGGAAACTACAAGAAAATCAACAGAATGGAAACAGTTAAGGCCATCAACCTAAGATAGGGATATCGTCCTAATAACGTCAAGCCAACGTCAAGTGTGTGTGTGTGTGTGTGTGTGTGTGTGTGTGTGTGTGTGTGTGTGTGTGTGTGTGTGTGTGTGTGTGTGTGTGTGTGTGTGTGTTTATGACCAGGGCAATATGATAGAGAGTAATATTCCACCATAAAGCAGAGTTATGGCTCAACACAGTAAAGGTTAAAGCGATGAGGGCGGAAACAGTCCGGTCCACCTTAAAAAGTAAGACCGACAGTGGACAGCGCCGTGGTGCTGAAACAGCTCCGAGCGACATCTGTACACAAGAGGAGGGAGGGGGTGGGGGACAGGATCGACCGAGACTTTAACGTTTGAAAATCACACACGCCCCGCGTGCGCCATTGCCACAAAGGACACCTTAAATGATCTTTCCAGTATCATATTGTGTAATCTCGGTGACGCTCGTGGGGAAAGGTTAAGCAATTCGGCGTGCTTTTTACGTGAAAATGGCGCCCATTGCTGCTAACCCAGCCCATTACAGTAGGAGAGCTACAGCTACAGCAACGAGAGGGGGGAAATGAGGTTGGAGTTGTGTGCCGCATTGTAATATATTTTTTAGAAATGACACGCCGGTCAAATAAAGTATTTCCTGAACGAGGAGCCGACGAGAGATGATCGCCGGGCCGTGGGAACGGCTCATCTCCCCTCGCTCATACCGGCTAGTAGACGACTGTTGAGGCTCGAGCTTGGATGTCAAGAGGCAGCACGATCCACCAGTCGGCTCTCTGACAGAGAGACGGTTACAGAAATGGGCCACTGTAATAACAAACCAACAAACACCCGGGAGGTTGTTCAGTGCCACCAGCAGCACCAAACAGCTCCCTCGTCATCTCCGCTTTTTCTTTTTTAACTTACTTTAACATCGACTGCTCCTTCGCGTCCTCCTTCTTCTGTCGGTCCATGACACCGAGGATGATCTTCCTCTCATCCTCGGTGAGATGGCTGAGGTCCGGCATCTCCGGCATGGCGCCGGCCGCTGAGGCAGCAGCAGGGCCGGGGCCAGGGCCGCCCCGGGGCCCGTGTGGAGCAGACATCTTTTACACACAGTGGCTACAATTAAAAAAAATATATATAATAATAGAAAAACACGAGAAGAGCACTGTCAACCAGCATCATTCTGGGCGATGTATTTTTTGTTGTTTTGTTTGTTGTTGCCACATTTCATGCCCTCAAATCGTATAAATTGGCGGTCGGATTCGCTGGAGACACCGCGGTTTACAGGCGGCATGGCATCTCGGTCACAGAGGTAGTAGCCTGTCATGCACACATTGCACTTGTGCTGCAGAAATAAGCGTCAGAAATATGAATTACAGGCTTCGCCCCCCTCCCCTTCCCCGTCTATTGAACGATCATAATGGGGTTATCAAACACGCTGAAGCCGAATGAGCGTCGCCCGATATTGAAGCCGTTGCAGGTCGAAACGCCAGATTTTATACACATGGACCTTTCTCAAACAGAAAACCGCTCAGGATTAGAACTACATGCACTTAAAATGAAGCCAGAGTGCACAGGCTGTAAAGGCTACAACCTTCAGGTATTCCAAACACAAGCCTCCATCCATCCAGGGATTAAAAAGAGGAAGAAAAAAAAAGTAGAGGATAAAAAAAAACTAAAAAACAAAACAACTCTTGCCTTTTATTTCGCAGTCATGGTAAATCCTGGCTAACCCATCGCTGCCATCCTTTAGAACGCTTTTACTCGCATGGTGGGATGTCAAAGATGCCCGGTCCGTCCTTGTTTGTTTTCGTTTAGGGTCCTTAGCCCTCCTCTGTGTCACTCTGGTTAGCTCGCTTTCCTCCAGGTTGGTAATTCTTGGAGATTTCTTAAATGCACAAAAATGGATGCAATGAGAGAGAGAGAGAGAGAGAGAGAGAGAGAGAGAGAGAGAGAGAGAGAGAGAGAGAGAGAGAGAGAGAGAGAGAGAGAGAGTAAAGAGGGGGAGGAGGGGGGTAAAATCCAGATAGGAAGAGGAGGCGGAGCGATGGAAACACGTAGAGGAATAAAGCCGAGAGGACGCGCTGGATGTTCATTGACAGCAGGCGGCAGAAAGAGCTGCCGCGAAAACGCGGACCGGAGGAGCCGCGCGGCAGCTGGAGCGGCACCGCACCGGGAGGAGTGATGCATATTTCATCAGCAGATCATGAGCATGAGAATAAATACAGAACATGACTAGTGACAATGAGTGTTACTGCAGGTGTGTGGACGCGGCTCCCGTCAGCCCTGGGTTTTGGCGCGCGCACACACTCACACACACTGGACATGTTGTGGCTCAAACTGTCACACAAGCAGCAAGGCCTGTGTGGACACTGAGGACAATTTGTATGTATTAATTTTTTTACACAACATTTTAATTTGAAGCACAAACTGCAGTCGCTCTCATGTGAATATTGTCTAATTTAAGATGAACTTCTTAAGGTTTTGGATTTTAGTCAAACTCTGCAGGAACTTGTGATGGACACTTTTGCCCCAAATGTAGACCAAACAATTAATACGTTAAACTGGTAAAATAACTGATGGATTAATCAATTATGAAACGATTCTTAGTGCCTTCAGGCTTCACATTTCTCCCAAACAATTGTTTGAATAACCTAAACTTGACCTTTTTTGCAGCCCCAGACAGCACGATGCACCGATCTTTTTGTTACGCCATAATTTGGCGTCAACCTCCTTGCAAAAATCTTCCCACTGGGATGATGCTCAGGTGATGAATTTCGATAGACTATATGCTGCATTTCTTCGGTGTCAGTCTGTGGTGTTGATGGGATTTGAAAGACAATGTTAAGAAACCACCTCTACGTCATCAGGGAACTCAATTAGCAACATTGCAGTGATTTGCTGCAACAAAAGGAAACTTGGGGTTGAGTTTGAATTCTGAAGGATTCAAATCAAAACTGTTGGTCCCATATCTGTGCCATGTGCTCTCTATAAATGTAATAGCCCAAAGAGGAATCAAACCGAGTGGAAACGTGGAATCACAAAAGTTTTCCGAGGAAGTCAAAACATCTGCCCTTGTTCTCCTCAGGATTTAATGTCCAGCACAATTGCCATGTGGAAATATTAATGTCAATGCATTAGGCAAATAAAAGAAAAGATCAACCAAACAGATCTTTAAAATTAAGGCATGGAAAGTTAGAAAGTTAACTTTACAACTTCTGCTTTAAAGAATGGTTGGTCGGATCACACCAAGAGTAGACTTAAGACTTCTTTGATAGCGCGTATAGTTAGGGCTGGCTCAGGTTTGCCCTGAGATATACCGCTACAGATCTAGACTGCTGGGGGACCTCTTAGGATACACTGAGCTCCTCTCTCCTCTTCCCCTGAGTCTACTTCTTTGTGCTTTCTCTCCTCACAGGGTTACATGGAGCATGGTTTTGTCTGGACCCTGGTGCTGCCCGACACCTGCTATAATCAGTATTATTAGTTCCATTGCAATTAGTATTGCCAATACCTTTAATGCTTCTATTATACTATAGCCACCGTTGCTGTTATTTATATATATATATATATATATATATATATAATTTTATATATATAATTTTTTATTTTAAATTATGCCTTTTTTATCCATTGAAAGTGTTGCAACTCTTATGTTGTTCATTCTGTAGCATGACATTGACCTTCTGCTCTCCCGAAGGAGTAACATCCCTTTCATCCTGTGCTGATGTGAGGTCCTGGGACAGATGATGTCGTATCGGTACAACTTGTAAAACCCTCTGTGGCTAATTTGTAATTTTGGGCTCGAAAGAAAATTTATTGAAAGTTGTCAAACATTGACAATTTTGGAAATCACTGGCACATTGCTGAGCAATCACTCAATTGTGTAGTCAAAAATCCAGGAGGGTTTTAGACTTCCCTTTGATCAGATCATTGAGATGCGGTCCCAATGTGAAGAACATTAGTCCCCTTCGACGAGTTCTCCTGTTGAAACTACAAAGACACCGAGAGAACAATCACAGACCGCAAGAATGATGCTACGACATTGTGCTTTTTGTTTTTTTATATCGTAACAAACACTTTTTCTCTGTAGAAGATGGAGGGTCATTTGAAGCATACCTTTACTCTGGGAGTTTTAATAATCAACTCTAGCACGTGTCCGGAACTTCATTTAATGAAAAAGACAAATGAAACAGGGAACACATTTTGTTGCAAGTTGTTGCAAGTACAGTATTACCACGTTACTCATGACACTCTTTAAAAACACTGGATCAATTAAAATTAGCTTGTCATTTCTTAAAAATGTTTGATTAAGAACGCAAAGTTGCTCCAAGCAAAATGTGCAATTAGTCACTCGAGTCACAGTTTCACCATATTTAATGTTTATGTATTTACAGTCTGTGTCTTTGGGGTTCAATTGATGCAAAACTTCTCGCTCATCTTTCCCACAACTGACAAGTAAAAAAAAAAAAAAATCTCCCCCAAACAAGTGAAGGCAGTCTGAACATGCCCATGTGGGGGGCCTCCACCTCATCTCTGAATGGAGGGCCCCGTCGGTCGTCTTCTCTCTCCTCCGGCTCTGCCTATTTGACCACAGCCACGACATGCTTCTCCTTCTCAGACACAAGAGGAACACTTCCCGGCTTGCTGTGCTTGCGGACGTTCCTCTCCCTGAAAAAAAGAAAGGGAAAAAGAGCCGTGAACAAACTGCTGGTAAGAATATTCAGGAGGGGGACGGTGAGTGAGAGAGAGAGAGAGTGAGAGGGAGAGAGAGAGAGAGAGACAGAGAGAGAGAGACAGAGAGACAGAGACAGAGAGAGAGATGAACAAACAGACGGGAGGAAGTGAGTGAATATGAGACTGTTGACCTAACACCTACGTCACCCACTACACCAATGTACCCTGAAAATAATGCATAAAGCATGGATAGTAAATCATTCACAGTCCAAACCCATGTCTGACGCGTCACAATACTGCCAGTAATTAGGAAAAAAAAAACGACCACAGACTGAGCTATGAATCACTGAAACGGCAGGGCAAACTGGAACAATCAATCCACCATACAGAGCTGTAAATGAGTATGTAAGGGCTATTGAGACCATGTCATAGGAGGCAGTCCCATCAGGGAAATTTTCCATTAGGCTGGTGGGACTGCGTAGGTCAGCCCCACCCTGGCAGCAGCCCAAGTCACCACCACCATCACCTCTATGCAGACGTAGAGGGTGCATCGCGGCCATTCTTTTAGATAAAATTGCCATCTTAAAAAAGAAAACTAATCAACACGTACTTCCTGCGGCGAGCCTCTTTCATAACCCTCAGCTCCTTGGTCTGGTGGTAGAGGCTCTTGGGTAGGTGTCGGTGATTAGCAATGCGTCGGATCTGCGGGTGGTGCTGGAACTTCTCCTTCAGCTTCTGGCTGTAGTTGGCGGCCTCCCTCTCTCTGGGGGCCAGCTGAGGGATGATGAGTTTGGCAGGAAAAAAAAAGACAAAATGGAGAAGACAACAGTTTAGATGGGATTTTCTTCGACAGCATCATGTGGCAGGCCGGACCGTGGAACTGCTCAAACAGCACATCAAACAAAACTTATCTGGCAGAAATTCAGCTGAACCGTAAAAATGTTGCCTGAAGTGTCCAAGTCAGGGTAAAATATTATCTGGGTTCAAGCCAAATGGTGTCTGTCCGCCTTGAAAAGTGCACTTGGATAGAACCAGAATAGCCGTTTCTGTTTCCAGTCTTTGTGTTAAGCTAAGGCCTTCTCATCTTTAAGAGACAGTCGTAATTATTATGGCCACAAGACGTCATCATGAAGTAAACATGAGTCTCGTTTTTGGGCATTTGAATTTCTTTCTTTTTTTCCCAAAATGATGACCGTGTCTTTCTGATCAGAACAGGCTACACAGGCGACTAGTGCCAACTCCGCATTTCTGAGTCAGCTGCCTTGTCACAATTGTTGCAACTGTTGAATTTAAACCTATAGTGTGAATGTGGGATTATGCCATTTACAGCCTCCTTTGGGTTCCCATGATGACAAGACGGCTTTCCCCTACCCCCCGCCCCGAATGCCTCGATTCCGGTAACGATGAGTATTCCCAGGAGGCGATTACGAGCGTGGAGTTTGCTGCTGACTACAGGATGTCGTCTGCATTCAGCTCAGGGCGTTTTATTAATTACCGACAGTTACAGCCTATACATCATAAAATGTTGGCCAGTACAGTAAGCAGTAACCTCAGCTCGACGATGCGCTCGTTCAAAACGGAATCAATGTCCGTTAAAAAGTGAAGACACAGGCGCAACACCGCCCACCCCCCCCCCCACCTCTTCTCCGTCTCCCTCATAAAACTGGGGCCGCCCTCCTCGAAGGCTTTTATTCTAATTAAAAGCAATGATTTGTCTCAGATTCAATTTGCCGATGAAGAGCCGTTAGATGCTGATCCTGTGGGACTAAACTAACTCCCCCGGACACACGTGGTAGGCTTGCTAAACGCCGTTGGTATGATGATGGATGGAAGATTCCATCCAAAAGTTGACCGGGCGACAACGAGGTGTAATTAGCAACCGTCATCCAATGCTGACGCTCTGCTGACGGGCTGGACTTGGTGAACTGAATATCAGTTGAGTAAGACGAAGTTGAACGAGGAAGTCAGTCAGTAAACTGTGACGGACGTTAACAGTGGATAGTTTGAGTCATAATTTTTGGCAGTTTGCACTCTGCTGTAATATTGAAAAATCAAGCGGCGTTAATGTAAGTTTGAACATTTAAAATGTAATGTTCATCGTCACATTGCATTGTGGATAATGTAGGCAACAAGTTGACAGAAAATACCTATGAAAGGATAAAAAGAAAAGTAAAAAATCTACTGCACCATTGTTTCTTAAACTGTCATGTACGTGTGTGTGTGTGTGTGTGTGTGTGTGTGTGTGTGTGTGTGTGTGTGTGTGTGTGTGTGTGTGTGTGTGTGTGTGTCGATGTTACAGCTGTGCGTCTTCTCTTAAGCTCTTCAGGCTGCTTGTGCTTGTTGCACCCCCGGCCACGCAGACGCTTCAGTTCCACTGGTGTCCGAGGAGCAGATACACTTCCATCTTAGTTAATCAATACAGCCGTCTACACCGGCTGTGTAATGGCTCGAGTCTCTCACTCGGACACAATTGTCTTTGTAGGGCTACATTGACCGGGTACTGGGATCTGACACGGGTGACCACGCAGCAGTGCTGCGGCTCAACACTTTGAGAGCATACACACGGCTGGAGGGTTGAAGCAGTTGTGGCGGCGCTGTTTTCAATATGCGTCTTGTGCGGAGAGGTTGGTACCTTTCTGGCCTTTTTTTACATTTATGTAGTTCAATGACTTTACGTAACCAACTTAAAATGTTATCTGAATATAAAGTAAGGAATCCCCAGGATATGTCCTCTGAAACTCATTGCCAAGCTTTTTCTTGCTTGTTGAGTGTTCAGTTTTTTAAATGAGCAGTTCTCACGACAACTGCACGCAGAAGCACTACTAGACAAGCATTTTGTGTTAAAAACGGGAAAACGCACTCGTGATAACTAACAGAAATCATGGATGGAACTAAAAATACCACAATTTTAATGACATTTATCCTATAAATACATGATCCCTTACATCAAACTATAAATACCTTGACATAGACCAAGAATGGAACCTGTATGAGGGCGGATGGATTCAACACGTTTTAGGTCTCGGCCTAAAATACAAACACGGGGTCTAATTCAAACTGGAGTCAAAGGCCACTGCTTTAAAACGATATGGGAAAAAATATATACACATGTCCAGCTGCTGATAGGGAAGTCCTGATCCCGATGCAGACAAATCCTCGATTCAGCATTTCTTGATAATTAAAGACTCCTTCAGTGCAACTTGATTGTTAATGCTTCATTATGTTCGGAGTGGCCCGCTTTAAGTGATTGGCCGATCCAAACTGCTGATAGGAGCAGCCCTTGTCTGATCTCTTTAAGTGCAAAGCTTGCGGATAAATCTTCTCTTGCACAGTGACAGTAAAACAAGTGCCAAAAGCGGGCCAATTTTCCACTCCGGAGCTGCATTAAGAGAATAAGCGAGGGTGAATCCGATTAGGGATGAAAGATGGCTGTCGGAGATGGCAAATGGCACGGCATGGATCTATATTATTCAGCCTGAACTGGGATTTTTGGGGGCACTGGGACACCCAGCCAGCATTTCATAGGAGCTTTATTTGACAGTTGAGCACAAAATTAAGGCCACGGGTTCTGCTAGCAAGACGTGTGGTAGTCTCTTCACAAGAAATAAAGAGTCAGCGGAGATTTATCTTTCAGCTGAATCTTTCACTGACGATTGGTCATTTGAGGGAGCGAGGGTGAGAGGGGGGGGGTCCGGATTTCCGCTTGCCACGAGAGCAGCCGTGCCAATTGGTACATTGTACTTATTGAGAGCGATTCTACCCTAAGTCAGCATCCGTCAGGGCATTTGGCAACAGTAGCGCCGTTGCTCCTGGCATAGTCGCCCGCTCTCACCCTGCTGAAACGGGCCTGGGGCCACAGCTGTGTCGAGGAATGCAGCTAACTCATAAAAAACAAGATGTGTGATCGATTGAAGCTGGAGATCTGATTTAAAAGCAGGAGCGATATGGGGAAGACGAGGCTTGACTCACCACTCCTAGTTTCTCAGCTGCGTTAGCTTTCCACAGTCGGATGTTCATTTCGTCAGAGCCGCTCAGGATGTATCTGTTGTCTGCTGACCACTTTATGCAGATGACATGCTGCATGCGTTTGGTGTGGTAGACTTCCCTAAATAAAAGAAGAAAGAGTAAATAAGGAAATGCATTGTGTTTGTTTGCTGTTGAAAAAAACTACAACAACCAAAGCAAATACTTCATAGGAACCAGGATTACCAACACCCACTCTGATCAGGAACACTCTGCGCTTTAACACTCATCATAAAACTTAAAAGTAATGTTTTGGATTGTGGCTCAAATAAAAAAGTAAACTCCCAATGGTAGAAACCGGGAAACTAACTCTCCCTGTGTTTTGTTGACTTATCCATCCACTTTGTGGTTGTGCAGTTTTAAACGTCGCACTACTGCCTCCTTTGCTCCCAATGCACGAGACCACAACAGGCCTTTGTCAAAGCAGACATTTTGGCTCGTTACGTACTAATAACACTAGCGTTAAAGCTACATTAAAGGTAGTTGGCAAATCCTGTACAGTACAGAATACGTTCGGCTAAAAAGTCAGCGGAGCGGCGCCAGGACAAAGAGGCACGCAGAAGACCTTGTAGATTGATCATTAAAATTAAAAAACATTTTAACCCGTGAAAGTTTGAACTTTAAGAGTGTTTAAATAAGAGAAAAATGTGAGGAAATGTTAATGCCTGTCAGAGAAAAGTGTATTAAAGTGTGTGGTATGGGGTTTTACGGGCTTAAAACATGTATAATAATTGTAAAAAATAAAGATGATTACTTCGCGGATTTCGCCTATATCAGGTTATTTTTGGAAGGTATACCCGCGATAAATGAGAGACCACTGTATACCAAAGTGTTTTCAACAATCCACCCTCAAGCTACACAAATGAAAACCCGTCTATTTGCTGCCCGGCTACACGGGCGTACATTTGGATGTGCCATGGGAGGAAAAATGGACTGTTGGCTTTTACTGAACATTTCTTTAACCTAAATCACAATAAATTATACAAAATGTTTAGCTCAGAACAACACACTCAGATTATAAATATCTATAGAGTAAAAAAGAAAAGAAAAAGTTAACAGGGCCCAGAACAAAATCTAACACCACCACTATGACACAAAGAATATTTTTTCCTGCCTACTCCGCTGGCTCAGTCAGAAGAACAGAAATGGAAAGTAAACAGGCGGCAATGGTATTTTTTCACTCCGGTGTTGAGGGTCCTACTGACCTGCTGTGGCCACTGTCCTTGGGGAAGATGCGGATGGTTTTGTCAAAACTGGCAGATACAAACTCCTTCCCAGTTGGAGAATAGTCAACATCCAGCGCCGCAGAGACGTGGTCCATGTGCACTGTGATTGGCTTGTCCAGGTACCTCATGTCATATGTGTAGAGGCTGATGAGACAAAGACACAAATTCAGCCGTTAGTCAAACTGCGTTTTAGTGAAAAGTGCAAATGTCGACTCTTGTCCAGTTAAAATGAGAGGATCGGCTTGCCCATGTCGATGTGTCCTAGGGTAAGACACTTGACCACAAATTGCTCCTCTAGCTGTGCCTATCCACAATGTTTGAATGTTAGTTACTCCTGATTAGGGTTGCAAAATTCCGGGAATATTCAAAGTTGGAAACTTTCCACGGGAATAAATGGGAATATACGGGAATAAACGGGAATATACGGGAATTAACGGGAATAAACTGGAAATTTTGGGGTAATTAAATTGTATTTACCTTGTATAAGCAGACATGCATGCAAACATTGATAATACAACTTTTAAAAATTACATTTTTGACCTTTTTGACATTTTGTGAGTCGAACTTTATTCTATCATCAAACAACAAAAACATGAACATTGAATAAAAAAAAGGTGTATTCCGTATGATCACCACCCCCCAACACAAATTTCTTTCTTTAGTGTTTTTCCCTGAATCCTTTCAGGTCTAAATGCTTTCTTCCGAGACCTACATGAACTAGTTCAGTTCATAGTTCATAATTAAAAAAATGAACTAAGTTCACAGCTCCAAAAAATGAACTACTTCAGTTATTTTTTTCAATATGTTGCAACTATAATTGAAATCTCTATCTGTCTGCAATACCGCTCTTGGCCTCTACGCAACTCAGCGCTCTCTCACTTGCCAGGCGTCGGGCTGAAACGTTCAGAAGCAACACTGATGACAAAAATGTTAAAAACAACAGAATGTTTTATGTTTACGTTTATGTTTCTGCAGACGATGTTCCCAACCAGCTGCATTCAGGGTCCAGCTGAGCTCGGCGTGCATAGTCTTGTTCTCAACTACATTTAAGTTCCCTGTTATAGGCTTTTGCAAAAAAACGTAGGTACATTTTTTTTTTTTTTCAAAATTCCCGAGCCAAAATTCCCGTGGAAACTTTCCGGAAACTTTCCGCCCCTTTGTAAGCCTACTCCTGATGGGCAGGTAGCACCTTAGCAATGGCCATTAGTGTGTGAATGATGACAAGTAATGTTAAAGCGCTTTGAGTGGTCGGAAAACTCAAAAAGCACTGTAAAAGTCAATTTACTCTATTATTACTATTACTATAAAATAGTAGTAAAAGGGCCTGTACAATCATCAGCCATCTGTTCTGAAAGTTTACCAAAAGGTGCAGAGAAGGACTTTACATTTCTACATGCAAGACTTCTTCAGCTTGAGATAATTTAGTGTCAACACAAATCATGTGAATCACTGTTACAAATCATCAACTCACTTGTAGTCCTCATTTGAACATGTGAAGTAATAGGCTTCCATAGGATTCCAGCATAATGTGTTGCTCCTCATTGCCATGATAACCTAAAAAAGAAAAATGGAAAAAACACAGGAGATTGAAGTCATATAATTATGAACAAATGTGGGAAGAGAAGGGTTCATTCTTGCAGCGACTGAATGGTAAACCCGATACCTTTTTAAGTGGTGCTGATTCTCTCATGTCATACAGTACGATGCTTCTGTCAGAGGCACAGCCTGCAAGGAGTTCAGTCTGTGGATAAACATAAACCATTAGACTTTAAAAAAATAGACTGATTAGAGTCAGGACATGAACAAATTGTCAAGTGTTCTCCTGTGTCTCTAATGTGTCTGAGTGCGGCGGACGCAAGGCGGCTCACCTCCACCGGGTTGAAGCGCACAGAGCTAAAGCTGTCTACGCCCCAAGTGAAAGAGCGGATTGGGCTGCTCCTCTGCTCGTCCCAGATGTCGACCTGCTGGCCACATGTTGCGAACACGGCATCCTTCTGGTGGTGGTCCAGGCCGGTGAAGACTGTCTGCAAAAGGACAAGAATACGTTTCACAATGATGTAAATGCAATGTTTCACTGACCCGTTGATGTCACAGTCACCTAAAGAGCAGTTTTTTCCTCTTCATTATCCCAACTGTTTTTTAAAACAATACTAAGGAAAATGCCCACTTAACACACCTTGCCCAGAATAGTGTTGAGTGGCTCCTCTTCCTCGCCATAACCAGGCGCCTCCATCTTCCAATGCTTGATTGTTTTGTCATCACCAACCTGTTACAGTAAAAAATTGTATTTAGAGGTCAGTTCAAAAAAAGACCAACTATTCTGAAAACCTCAGCGGTCGAAGGGCGGCAGTCACCGTGAAGAAGGAGGTTCCACAAGGACGGACGACCATTCCCCGGACGAAACCTTCATGCGCTTGGAGAGTGCGGACACATTCGTGTTTGGTCAGATTCCACACTTTCACCTAAGGATGGGATCAAACAAGAATGAGTTCACGGCACCTTCAGTATTGTGCATACAAGCTCAGGTAATATATTTAGACTTTGGCAGGTGGTCACCTCCCCATCGCAGGAGCCAGAGAGCAGGGTGGAGAGGCTCGTGGTGTGCTTGGCCATGCAGTTCACCCCATCTCTGTGTCCATCCAGAGAGGCCAAGAAAGGCTTGGCAAACACCCTCTCGAGCTTGGTGGCATTCAGGGCGCGGGTGTACTCTCTGCTCACCTCAAACGGATGCAGTGTCGGGTCATAATTTCTGGGGACTAACAACAGAGAGTATTTAATACTTGATGAAACTGTAAAAGCACATTTTAGTTGGCTAAAAGATGCGATTCGTTCATTTCAATGCAAGTCGTTCAGCTGAATAACATAAACAGTAAATTGCATTCAACATTACATTCCACGCGCGTATCCTTTGAAGCAATTCAAACACCCTTAAGTTACATATTACTGCCGCACACAGGCTGGAGTTTCGCTCACAATTTCAATTCGGCGACTTAAATAGCTGCTAAAGTAGTAACGCGAGCTGTTAACGTTAGTTACATGCACATACTTGAAATGCATCCCATTTGCTCTTTTATATCGAAGCTTACAGACAACAGACAGCTTCTCCAACTATAGTTCACGTAGTATTTGTTTTTAACAGTATCCAGATTTGGAGAAAGACAAAGTTTGAATTGCCTTATTTTACGTTAACAGGATCTGTGTGGCACAAGTATCCTGTGTTTTAGCTTCTACGAGATAAAGTGTACCACTTACCACGTTGAATATCTAGTTTGGTCTCCCGGACATAATCATCCGGGTTCCTCGAGAGGACTTTAACCTTCATTTAGTGGAAGAATGAAAACGAAAACACACTTAAAAATTGGAGTTAGCCTTAGGTTTAACAACATAGAAATATTAGCAAGCACAAGCCATGTGTTGAGGAAGAAGATATTAGTTTGGCCGCGTTGCATTGTGGGATACCCAGTCCTCCTGGTTGCGTCACGGAGATGTTTTGAAAACAGCTATCAAGGTGCAAAATTTAGCCCAGAAAGACCGGAAGTATACCAATTTGGTCTTCAAAGTGCTTCAAATGAATCTCACTCGCAACGATTTTTTTGCAATCTTGGTTTATACAGCCATCCCATTTCACCAGGACCCTTACAACAAACGCCCGTTCACAACCTTCACATCTGAGTACGTTAAGTGCCAATTTGTGTTGTATTGTTTTTTTTAAATACCGGAATAATGTCTCTTTTATAGTTTGTCGTTCGCCTGAATTATTTTATTTTGAAGGTTTTGGCCGGAAGCAGCACTCTTACTTACATGCATTAAGTAAATACTTGCAGCAAGGTTGAGCAGTGGCGCTGGTGCTGTAGGTTGCATTTTGGATAACGTTACCTCGGCCATGGCGTGCCACCGCGTGTTAACTGTGTGCTTCACTTGTTAAATACAATGACAGCCAGGAAGTCATAGAAGTGTCAGTAAGTTATCGTCTGGCTGCTATAGAGGTACATATTTGAGCATTAACGTTACGCAGTGCAGAACTAGCTGACGGGAACTAGCTAGAATAATTAAGTCATTACTAGTGAACATGAGTTCCGCTCCTAATCACGGCGCTGTCAGCGTCACGGAGACCGGGTCCCCCAAACCCGTTTCTGCTGTCTCGATAGCCGGACACGTCCGCCAGGTCTTCAGCCATGTCAAGGTAGAAAACCTGGTCGCGGGGCTCAGCGGAGGAGTGGTGTCAACGATGGTGCTTCACCCTCTAGACCTGGTCAAAATCAGGTTTGCAGGTAACGCTACAGTACGACATTGTACTTATTTTATTGATGCATGTGTCTATAATTGCACTATGTTTATTGTTATGCACCTTTCACCAAGTCAAATTCCTTGTATGTGCAACATACTTGGTCAGGAAACGATGCAGGACTCTTCTCGAAATGTGATATGTTCATATTGATATGCTTAATGCCAATGCTCATATGACAACCTTTTAGGAATTGTTGGTGTCTTGTGTCAAATGACTTAAATGTGTCTGATGTCGTTTCAATTTAGTAAGTGATGGACTGCAATTAAGACCCAAGTACAATGGCATATTACACTGTATGAAGAGTGTTTGGCAGCAGGAGGGTCTCCGAGGCCTCTACCAAGGAGTGACACCCAATATTTGGGGCGCCGGAGCATCTTGGGGTCTCTACTTCTTTTTGTACGTCAACTATAAACCTAATGGATCACAGCTCTAACATGATAACTCCTATGATCTATAACACATCTCTCCCCCCTGACAGCTACAATGCCATCAAAGGGTACACAAAGGAGGGCCGGCAAACTGAACTGAGTGCCACAGAGCACCTGGTGTCTGCGGCTGAAGCAGGTTAGTCCCACATGTTTCTGAACACCGCTGACACACTCGCCTAATCAGCTCACGCGGGTCAACATCAGCAGCCAGATAGTACTGCTCCGAGCTGGCCTCGGCAGACGGGAGGCAGATGCAAATTGGTGGCCTTCTGTTCTGTTCAGTTTGGTCACATGGGGCCATGTGGATCTGCTTCCTGCTGGTCAAATAATAATAATAAAGGTGTCTCTTGGGGTAAGATGGTGCTACTGTCGATATCATCCGAGTAAACAGAAGGCAGCCATATCCATAGTTGAGGTGAGAAGTTCTTTGGGATATGGCACATAATAGTGTAAAAATACCCTTTTGTTGAAAGGGGTCAAGTGGCATTAGTTTTAGCATGGGTTTATTTATTATATATATATATATATATATATATATATATATATATATATATATATGTATATGTGTATATATATATATATATATGTATATGTATATGTGTATATATATATATATGTATATGTATATGTATATATATATATATATATATATATATATATATCTATATGTGTATATATGTATATATATGTATGTGTGTATATATATATATGTATATGTATATGTATATATATGTATGTATGTATGTGTATATATATATATATGTATGTATGTATGTATGTATATGTATGTATATATGTATGTATGTATGTATGTATATATATGTATATATGTGTGTATATGTATATATATATGTCCATGGTCATGGAACAAAACACAGAGCCATTGCTGAATTGTACTGTTCAATGCTTATTATCCTCTGCGCCATGACTTCTAGTCACTGCAGTCTGCAGAAACAGGCACCAACTACTGTGCATCTATTTGCTTTTTGTTGTGGAAAACCTGGTCTTTCAGGAAGTTGCAATCACATGCAGTTTAAAAAAAATACGTTGACTGTTTAAGAGCTGCAACAATGTGTCTCCATTTTTATTAGATTTTTAAAATATTGTTGCTTCATTCCAACACTGCTTGCTTGCTGTCACTTAGGCATCCTGACGCTCACCCTAACCAATCCAATCTGGGTGACCAAGACCCGGCTGGTGCTCCAGTACAATGCCGACCCGGCCGGTAAACAGTACAAGGGGATGACCGACGCTCTGGTCAAGATCTTCCGCCACGAGGGAGTGCCAGGGCTATACAAGGTGGAAGAACGTGTGTCTCTGTACTTTCATGTGAAATGGCAATACATGACATACTTATGATGCTTATGAACTGTGGTTACTCTACCACAACCAAAGTTGACCTTTATCCTACTCTGCTGAAATTAGGTTTTCACCAATATATCAATCGCCACTAGAGGGCACCAACGGCCTACATATGCTGTAGTTGAGAACCTTCATGTGAATTCTATTTACCAAGAAGGATAATTGCAACCACATTACTCAGTGGAAATGTGACAATATATTTTTAAATGTGCAGAGAGCCACAGATGTGGACAATGCAAAAGTTCTAGCGTATGCATGCCATTGGTCTATTTGTGTGTCACGAAAGGCCGACTTACGAAGCATGCGCTTGTCTTAGGGTTATGTTCCTGGTCTGTTCGGCACGTCTCACGGAGCTCTGCAGTTCATGGCCTACGAAGAGCTTAAGAGGGACTACAACAAATACAAGGAAGTGCCTTCAGATGCGAAGCTGGTGAGTCAATAACCCCACAAGCCACAAACCGTCTGGCAACATGCTCGGTGTTTTAATAAAAGTCGGGAAGCAAAGCTTGTAACGTTTCCAGTGTAACAAGCCCACTGAGCCCACAGTGGATAACCCACGGTGACTCATCATCTTTCCCACCCTGCTCACGTCTCTCTCTCTCTCTCTCTCTCTCTCTCTCTCTCTCTCTCTCTCTCTCTCTCTCTCTCTCTCTCTCTCTCTCTCCCCATCTGTTTGTCTGTGTAAACAGAACACGTTGGAATATATCACAATGGCGGCGGTATCAAAAATATTTGCTGTTGCCACGACGTACCCGTATCAGGTGGTGCGCGCTCGCCTACAAGACCAGCACAATAGATACAATGGAGTTATTGACGTGGTCAGACGGACATGGAGGTAGGACACTGATCTTCTGCTAAAGGGGCTGAACACGCCATCCTATTCAGTTTCTAAATTTGGCTCTTGAGTCATGTCTAATTAGAGGCGTGTTCATGTTTCCCCCTTTTTTTCTTTTTCTTCCTTTTTCTCTGCAGAAACGAAGGCATGGCTGGTTTCTACAAAGGGATCATCCCCAACATGATTCGAGTGACTCCCGCCTGCTGCATCACGTTTGTAGTTTATGAGAATGTGTCTCGCTACCTCCTGGGACAAAATCAGTGAGGCCGAAAAGCGTAGTGGGGACCGCTACGAAGACCCTGAGCTCACACTGACGCTTCGGTGGCATTCAGAGGAAAACGCGCCAGGCGGGAACCGCACTCCTGGCAGAGTGTAAACGTGCAGATGTGAGAAGCATTAATTTGCACTAAGAACCGACTGACAAAGTTGCCAAAACTGAGCAACAGAATCAACAGTGTTTTGCTTTAGATGGAATGACAACACTTTGACTTCTGGGCAAAATGTTGGTTGCTTTACACGCAATAGGACCGACGTCGTCGGCAGCGGAGGAAGCAAATCGTGTCATCGTAGTTATGTTTACAATTGATGTTTTCCAGCAGCAGAAAGGGATACATGTTATGATTGTTAACTGATTGTTAACAGCTAAATTGTAAATCTCAGGGTTCCAGTTGCATGCATGTGTCACATTGTGTCTCCATTTAATTATTGATTTATGTGAACAGACAGCAGCAATGGATTGTGTTCCCCCACCATCCATTTGTTTCCTTCCTACAAATTCTCACTGCATTGCTTTATAACATTTTGTAATAAAACTCAAACTATTATATTTGTGTTGGATTTCCATAAATACATTAAATGTATAACTTTGGAGGTGGACTGAATTTAGCAAAGGGTACTCCAAAGCTCCTAAACACAAGTAGTTGGAACGTTTTTTGTTAAATTCTTAAAAAAAAAAAAAAAAAAGATTACTTTATTAACAGTAATAATTAATACAAACATGTCACATGAGTACATAGTTAAAATATTGTCAATGTCTTGTCACAATGTCTGGTAAATGGTTACTGTGTACCAACAGCAGACCCATAAGCAGAAAAGCTACAGTACAAAGGTTATTTCTGGTAGACAGAATGACACAGTACTCTTGTTTATAGGCCTGTCAACTAGCATTTACAAAAACAAAGTTTCCATCATTGATGCTGTGACGCCTCAGCAAACCATCCCTGATTGTTTTGGAGGGCCAAATAACATACTGCCACACCACCAGGACTGGTCCCTTCCTTACATGTCATTTTTTATTTTATTTAGGCAGCTCCTCAATGATAACCCGGGATACTGAGTTCCACCCCGTAGATGCGTCACCTCTGGGATAGTCGGCACAGGTCCCCACCCACACGGCCACATCCACCAGCCCTGCTTTGACACCCTCACACAGGCCTTCAACTGCAGGGAGGGAGGGGGAGGGGAAATAAACATGGAAAGACTGGAATTAATTTTAGGGAACAACTCAGAGATGGAAATTGATTTTTTTAAACAATGAACTTTCCATATTTGTAACTTCAATGAAAAGACTGTTGTTGAGGCTTTCCAGCTCACTGTTTCCCCCTATATGCTATGCTAAGCTAATTAGCTGTAGCTAAAGCTCATTCCGATTACATTTAACTTTAGTATTTCCTAAAATGTTGAACTGTCGCTTGAAGCCAAAGCATGATATAACAGTGGAAGAAAAAAACTATTGTTGGTTCAAGTGTATTGCACAATGACTTGAGTCGTACCTGAGGACGTTCTGTGGATGTTGATGGTTGAGTTGAGCTCAGGACTTCCCTGGTCTAAGTAGATAATAGACTCTATGGGCAGAGGTCCAGTGCACTCTGCCCCATTGAAGGTGAAGTACCACCTCTGGCAGCATGCGTTCTTACACTTGAGTCTGAGGGAGCCACTGAAGAGGACTCTGAGTGCGCTGTCCGTGCGCAGCTTGGTGAACGTACAGTCCTGCAACGCAGCAAAGGGGAGTTTTGGCACTTTGATGCATTGTGTTAGCTGTATAATATTCCTCTAATACGTGTCACTATACTTACGGCTATTTTACCCAGGTCGATGCCATAATTCAGAGAGTTCCAGGCGCACTGCTTGTAGTTGGGCCTCCAGGACTCCTCGAAGATCTCGTTGATGCACTCGCCTTTCTCGCCCTTGACTCCGTCGCGGCCAGGGATGCCTGGCGTGCCCGGGATGCCGTTGGTTCCTGGGTTCCCTTCTCTGCCAGCGGTGCCCGCTGGCCCCTGAATGCAACTGCCAAACTGCAAAAAAAAAACAGGGGAAAGAGGAAGTGGTGATGAAGGCATGGAACAACATCAGCCTATTGTTAACTAACTTCCTGTTTCAGATTTTCTCCATGGGGTGGGGTATAGGTAACTGTTTTGGGCTGCATGCCACGAAACGCTGCCATTCATCCAACCATCACACACAAGAAGCCAGAGTACACCCCATTAACCGGTAAAGAAATATACTGCCAAAAGGCTGGAATAAAGTGTAACAATAAAACCCAGCTGTGATCCGGACCAATGCAAAGCAACAGAACCAGCGGCCGTGAAGTAAAGTGGATGACAGATCGCGTGTTAATGAGGAACTGAAGGCCCGCTGACAGCCTGAATTAGTAGGTGTTCAGCCACGCATCTAACGGTGTGATTCATTGTCCAGCCGAGTCTCCTGCTACGTTTACACAGATGCTACATCTTACTCGCTGACTCAAACACACACACACACACACACACACACACACACACACACACACACACACACACACAAAACTGCCCCCTGTCACATATAGAGGCAGACACAATGACGATCCAAATAGCTTTGCGTAGTGTGTTCCTTAAGGAGACATTTTGCCCAACAGATTACAGTGCGTGGTCAGCTCTGGAGGATTTTTTCTTTTTTTAAAGTTGGATTTTAGTTTTGGTGACGTGATCTGTAAGTCTCCCACACATAAGTCTCACATGCAAGTCTCCATTCATTCAGACATAAACTGACACGTGGAAGTCGACCTTGCCCTTGAAAGGAGTCAGGTCTAAGCTTTTTTGTTTGTTCGATGCAGCTGTGGAGGAGTTTTAGAGTCAAGAGGCATTTAAAAAAAAGAGTCTCCAGGCAGGAAAGGAGAACAAAGAGTTTTGACTCCAGTTTACAATGTCTTGTCTAGACTTGAATCCATGAGATGAGGTAGAAAAATCCATTTCCAATTATGTGAAATCTGGAAAATGGCTTTTAATGTGGGGAGCATTACACTTGCATCTGCTTTAGTCATTTTGCATGCGGCTGTGCTGGAGCGACCTGGAGATGTGCAGTCTGATGTCATCTCTATGGGAAAACTGGGAAGCCTGTGATGGGACCACTGGATTGTGGTCTTGGTATGCATGTGCTGTAATAGATCTGGAATTTGTCCTCAAGGAAAAGGGGACCAATAGCACCTTGGTTATATTGTGGAAATACAGAGCCCGTCTGGTTGATATTCAGCAAGGAAACAGAGTTTAATGAAGGGTTGGGCTTTTGGAGACATTTCAAAGCAGACTAATGAATGAAACCACTGTCTTTTTCTTTTTTTTTTTTTTGCCACAGCTGACTTTTATATTAGCTTCCAGTCTGCTGTTTCTGTCGTGGTGCTGCCTGCCTGCATGAACTACACACTCCGGCTCCACTGGATATTAGTAGCACACAGTTCATTACTGTAACTGAAGCATAAAGGCTGCATTTGCTGCAAGTAAGTGATGAGAAATTGGTGCTTCATGCATTAGTCAACACTGAAGCACAGGGAGAAGTTCTCCCGCAGCATGCACAGCGGGGATATAATGCTGGGCTTTGAGACTTTTTTTCCTTTTCTGTCCAGGATCTGGACAGGATGCAAAAACAGGATTGTATGATTACCATATTGTTCAAGTAAGCAGATCTTCCTTCGCCAGAGTGTCTAGTGCAGTTGTGCTTTTCTGCGTCATTCCCAGTGCACTAGATACAAATGGTAACAGAAGGTGCTATTCAATATACCTTTCTGCTGTGCTGGTCTCTCTTTGGAGGAGAATGGAGAACAACTGCTTGTTGTGGTTCTCAAAGAGGGGCATGCAGACTTCTAGGTGGATGGGGGGAGGGAGGGGCAGCAAAATAAACACTAGTTTCACTTTCATTTGATTCCCCATGAGGAGAGTAATGTGTGTCCACTTAGTTCCTTCACTCTCCACCTTCAGCAAAGCAAGGAGGGTTATGAGGTTCTAGACAAAGACACTCTAAGATCGGGGCCAGTGTGGATTGGAATAGCTCAACCTTTAGGTTTATATATATCTATATCACTTCAGAATCCCCCCACACACAAACCAACATTGTTCTTAAACTAGTAAGATGGCCAGATAGATAACAAAGAGAGAAACAGACGGACAGTAAAGCCAGACCCCAACTTCCTGTTGGGAATTTATTTTTCTCAGGCCTGGAATAATAGAGAACCAGCTGACCACATGAAAAGCTAAAAAAAACAACCAGCATTTCTCATCTGCTGTGTGGCCCAGATCCTTTTGGAGTTTTTACTTTTGCCAAAGACGTGACCACACACGCAGCATTGAAAGCATACGAGTATGATTCAGCAGATTGCTTTTCTTAAGTCTTTTTGTGTGTCGTTTAAAGATACCACTGGCAAAGAGAGCAAGAAAAAAAGTAATCTCTGGATAAGTTTCAGGAATTTAAGATGCAAAGTGCCCCATAAATGTATATGCATTAAAATACAGAAATGAATACAAACCGCAATGAATGGCAATACATCCACTTGAATGCAATTACTATATCACGTGAGCCCTATTTTTTTAGTTTTATAAAATCGGTCTAAAACGCATCATTTTCTTGCGCAACGGCACGTCTTTCTTTTTGTTTGATCATAGATCTTACCTTGTCGGCGTCAGGATCCTTTCGGTATCCTCTATTTCTCACCTTTTCCACGCCATAAAGAGGTAAAGCCAAGCAGACAAGCAGCAGCAGGCGGGCAAACAGCGGAGACATCGTGTATAACGGACGGCTGCGTGCGCGCGCGCTCTGGAGATGTGAGGCGAGTTTGACTCCAACTCCAGACGGTTCTAGTCCAGAGGAGGCAGGACGAGGAGGGAAGGAGCCAGTCGACGTGCAGAAACGTCCTCCGAGGGGAAAAAAATCTCACAACATCCCTGCGATAAACGTGCTAGTCTACAACATATTGACTTAATGTGATCATCTGACTCTTTAATGGACCAGATGTGCACAAAGATAGACGTTGTGCAGATGTGCACAAAGATAGAAGAGGCTGTGCAGATGTGCACAAAGAAGTGGTGTTTAATCAATAATACATAGCAGTTACTGACTCGCATCTTTCTTTAATTGAATTATATTTTATTCAAATTAAATTGATACAAAATTCAGCTGACAAGAGGCTACATAAAAGAAATAAAAAAAACAACACAAAACTGTCTCACAAAAGTTGTAGAGCATTTCATAGACTATGGACCCTTTCCACGTGCCAGAATAAGAACATACAGGTACAACAGAAAAGGACTGACGAGGACTCCCTTTTAAATTGGCATTAAGGGAATTGTCTCCAATATGAAAGGCACATAACCTCAATGGAAGAATCCATCCCTTACACAGCAAAACAGACATTAGAGCATGACGGATGAAACACGGAAGGTGTTCTGGAAGCACTTGAAGGAGAATGATATGGTCCATGACCATATGTTATGGATAACCCCTGAACAAAGACACAATTTCATTTCTTTTTCTGTTTGTTTGGTTAGAACTATTCATTAGTGGTGTGTGTTTCTTTCACAAATAGTGCAAAGCCGGTTTGATTAGTTTCCTCAATTGGATTCTAAATCATATGAATGTGTACACACACACACACACGCACACGCACACACACACACACACACACACAGGTAGACATCACACGTGCACAACATCTGTCGCTTCTTTGAAGTCCTTTGAAGAGGAGAAACTACTCAAAGGAAGGCACATTCTTGTAGAAAACTATAAAGCTATACTTTATCCAAATTCACAGAACAATTGTAAAAAAAAATTGAAAAGAAGACACATCTGCACAATTAGTGGTTGTGCAATAGAAAGTAGAAGGACCGCAACACAGACATCAATACGGTCTTTGAAAGAAAACGTGAGAATCCTAAATTCAGCATCATCTAAAAACCAAGTCAAGTTTAAGAGCACGCCTTTGTCAAAGGAGCAGTTAAGTAGCACACTGCGTGCATTACAAGATGAGGTCTTTCTTCAAAAGGAAAAAACATTAAGACATTAAAAAAAAAAATGTTTTACCACAGGAAGACTTTTCTTTCGGTTGAATGTTTGGCAATATCATGACCTTTATTAAAGCAACTCAGTGTAGCGACTAGTCCAGTGAAAGACTTCGTTTCTAAAAAATCTTTACAAAAATAGAACATTTACATAAATATTGCATGTATTTTCTAGTGTGCGTTCTATGCCATTGAGCTACAAATCTACTAAACAGTAGATCTAAAGTTTTTTTAACGCTATCAGATTGGTAGTTGTTATAAAAAGGTGGAAATGTGGATCACAGCTGAGCTGCTGCAACATTTCTGTAGAAAAAGCTCAGTAAAGCTGAAAGACGCAGCCAGTCTCAATACTCAAAACTCTTTGAGCCCTCTGCTGGAACCCAAATTCTGGTCCAAGCATACCACAATTAAAATACGCGAGGTATGGGACATTTTGCTGGCAACGAACATTCGACGACAACGTAACCAACACAATCATGCACAGACACATAAAAACGCATGACTGAGTGGATACAAGGATGGATGCACGGACACAATTGGGGACGGGTCCAATGTCTCAGCAGGAGCTGTCCTTTGCGACCTTGTTCTCATCGGGCACCTGGTGAGCCAGCTGGTGGGTGGGGTCCTGGACGGCGCTGTGTGATGGGTTTAAACCCGGAGGCTGCTGTGCACTGGGGCCGTGCCTGACCTCCGACAGCTCGTTCCTCGGAGTCATCCTAAAGCGGCACATCAGGGATTATCTGTGGTCATTACTTGTATGGAGAAAAGTTCTCTATAAAAATACATGAATACATAGGCGCCCTAAACAGAGCTGGGATGCAACAGAGGGTTCTATTATATGAGCATGTAAAATATTGTAGTAGTGGTGCAGGTGTTACATCTGTGCTCATCAGAAAAAAAGAGAAAGATTTCACAGGTATTTCACACCTGTTTCACTTACCTGCCATCTGGGACTCTGTGCATGCTCTCAGAACGGCTGCTGATCTTACAGGAGCTCCCCGCTTTGCTTCGTCTCTCTCCCCCTTCCCTCTCCCTCTCCCTCTCCCCCCTCCTGGAGCTTCGGCTGGAGGTTCCCCTGTCCAGGTGCTCCCTTGCCGAGGCCTCAGACAGAGAGCCGTGCATGCGGGGCTCGTGATTGCCCAGTGCAGAGGTCCCTTGATTGGCGGTGGCGGCGGTGGACGCGTTGGTGTGTACGGCGCCGGTGCTCGTGCCCATGGACTTGGAGATGACCTTGAGCTTGTGGGAGCTCGGCTTGTAGTGCTTCTTCTTGTGCTGGACGCGGCTGTTGTGCTTAAGGAAGAACTCGCAGGACTCCTGCAGCACCCGGCGGCTCTCAGTGATGGGACTGTGGGACAGAGAACACAGGAGTTTACTGTGTAACCGCACACGCATCTCTCATGGAACGTGAACGTGAACATGCGACAGGCCTTACTCTCTCTTGCGGGTCCTGTTGAAGAAGTAGGCCCACTCAGAGCAGGTTTTTTTACTAGTGACCCAGAACACGGCAGATATTCCGACCACCAGCGTCATTAAGTATTTCACCAGAAACAGGGAGAGGTCAGGGCGGTCGTGCTCATTTGCCTGGAACAAAGAGACATGAAATCAATTTAAAAAGACAAAATCAAGCATCATGGATTGTTATGACAAAATGTCCTTCTGGGTCAAAAGGTGTATCCGTTCTTTTTTGTGGAGTTAAATTATGTAATCACAACACATCGAGAGCTTCATGGGAAGATTAGTAATTATTATTATTAGTAATTTGACCATTTAGAATGTACATTGACCTTTGCCCTTTGCCCTTAACTTGTTCAGAGCCACAGGCTACCTTGTAAGGGCAGGGAATGCTGTACTCCTGACAGCGGTCGTTGATCCAGGTATTCTCCCAGGTGCTGCGGTGACTCTGTTCGTAGGTGTAGCAGGCCAACAGGGTGACCAGCGGGACCAGGTAGAGGCAGCTGAACACGCCGATGCGGATCATGAACTTCTTCAGCTTTTCCTGGTTGCGCTCGTCGTGCTGGATGACCTGTCGCACGTGGTTGAGGGAGACTATGCCCGCCAGGATGAGGAAGAGGCCGACCACGACGCCCACGCATAGAGGCGCCAGGACAAAGTAGCGCAGGGCGTCCAGGTCGTAGAGACCCACAAAGCAAACTCCGCTAATGTTGTCCCCCTCGACCTTGTTCAGAGCCAGCAGCATGACGGTTAGTACCCCGGGGATCCCCCAGGCAGCAGAGTGGAACCACACCTGGAAGACAGAAGCCACGAGGATCGATATTCAACAGCGTCTACCATTGTCCTGGCTGCTCATAACTTGTATTTGCTCATTTTGTATTTACATTCTGGTAAATTCCTAAAAACACTTACCGCCTTCTTTTCTATGGCCTCACAGCTCCACTTGGGTCCAGCTGCCAAGAACCAGGTGATGGTGAGTATGACCCACCAGACGATGCCAGCAATGGAGAAGAAGTAGAGCAGCATAAAAAGCAGAGTGCAGCCTTTACTCTGAGAGCCCAGCACCACTGTGTCCACACCGGCTGGGTGAGCCGCTTTGGTACAGGCCGCATTGTTCCCCAGCAGGAAGCCGATGAAGTATATGAGCGACACGAAGCTGTAGCAGACGGCGTAGAAGATTATGGGGCGCTCAGGGTAGCGGAAACGCTTGACGTCGATGAGGAAAGTGAGGAAGGTGAAGAGCGTTGCGCCCAAGCAGATGATGGAGCACACGCCGATGAAGTTCTTGGCAAATTCAATGTCGTGGGGTTTGAAGTACATGTTGGAGCAAGGCGGCGCACAGTCCTGGGCGCCTAAGAACGACGAACCGTAACCCGGTTTGGTCTTCAATTGCAGTGGGCACCAGAAGCCGAGGTCCCGTTTCGCCGATGAGGAGCTCATTGGGGTGGTTGCGGGGAGCGACGAACCAACGGGAGAACTACATGGGTCCAATCTAGTTGAAACAACAAACAAACCCTTCAATGGACTGATCAAGAACCACAGCGTTTCTTCTCCTCTTGTGGACTGTCTGTAATGGCGGTTTTCTCACCGGTCACACTGTAGCTCAGCAGGCCAAGCGACACCAAAGATTCGGATGTTCTCCTCGCAGTCCGACAGGACGGCCTCGCACTGCTCTCTGCATGGACGGATCACCATGTTCTCCTCGGTGCATGCTGGGACAAAGGCTTGGCACAGGAAGTGGTGGACGTCTGGAGAGCAGCGCAGATTTACCAGGGGCATGAACGGCTGGGGATGAGATAAGTTACATTTTACGAAAAATGACTAGGTGAATATGGAAGGTTGTGATCCGTGCTCGTCGCTGATCTAAAAAAACTAAAAATACATGAATTCACCAAAGTGTTTTCCACGAGAGTATAGAGACACATCCTATAAGTTTGAACCCCTTTTATCACAAAAAATTAAGCATTTAAACATCGCTTTCATCTTGAAAACACGATCACTTCCTGAAGACAGTAGCAAGGTTTTTTTTCTTTTTTTTTTAAACTGGATGAATTTAATTTTACCTCTTGAGGCCTGCGAGATAAAAATATAAATATATAATCATAATAACCCATACACATATAGAAGTGATGATGATGGGGCATAGGTTGACTTTGCAGAGTCACTGCTTTACATAGACATAGTAACTTCATTTTGTTTATCTGCAGTGATTTACACAGCAACACACAAAGGGGCCCATTCACTAGCCGGGACCCATATTCTTCCGTTTCAACACGCTGGTCAAAACCTTGAGGACCGAGACGCGGGCTGAGAGGGGGGGGAGGCTATAGGTGACAGGAAATGACTGCTTGGACGTTTGGAAACACACGACTGGTCAGGAGGGCTGGAATGCACAGAGCTGTTGAAAGGTGAGGCTGCTGTATCAGTGGGTATCCTATTTATCCGAAGCATACACAGATCACCCTGAAGACAACTTGCTTCCAGTTAAATAAGTCCAGCCGATGTTCCCAAATCCTACAGTATATTTTATAGGCTCCTTTATTATTGCTTCTCAACTGCTTATAATCACCAAATCTACTTTGTTTACTCATAGCGGTGCTAAAACCACACGTTTTGGAAGCAGCGCAGACTCTTTGTTTGAACCTCATTGACCATTATCAGACCAACATACATGGACTGTTAGCCTTTACAGATAATATTTGTTCACAAAACAAACGCATACATTCCAACACAGTCCACTATTCAATGTTTCCTTTCCACTTTTTTCCCCCTGAAATCCAGTCTGGCAGTAGGCCCGTGTCTCTGGGGCCTGGGCTTGCCCCCTCTGACAGTAAACGTCCTTGTTTCTCTCCTGCGGAGGTCTTGGACTCCTTCTCAATTCCTCCCCATTGCTCAACAATCTGACCTTTATTTGCTTTACGGCAGAGTTACTGTAAAAACTGCCCTCATTTCAGAAACCTTCAAACAGGATCAGCAGCACAAGTTGAGCTGATTCGCTTTTTAAAAAAAAAGGGAAAAATCCCCTGCGGATAATTTCCTAGCAAAGTATTTCAAGGATTAAATGATTTTTCATAAATAGCCAGAAAATCACTTTTCAAACTTTCACTCAAACTTTTTAAGACTCATAAGTGTTCCCTGTCCGTTACAGTACTTCAATTACCCTTTCTATTCTCTTTGTATTCTAATGCTTTAAACTTTTACGTTTCAAAAGCTGGCACACACACACTGTTGGAATCTGGGACCAAGGGCGGGAAAAGGTTATCCTCTTCCGGAAAATCCTACCGTTAGAGTCAGGGCTTTGTGAGAAATCACTGCACGCTGACAAAGAGAGCTATGTATAGTATGTACCAGTAATGTTGAATGTAGGCCAGAGAGTGTAAGCGTGTCACCTGGGAGACAGGACCGTAGAGGTAAGACCGTGTACAGGGGGGAAATGAGTGAGTGATTAACAGAGAGGATACTCGTCGTGGTATGCCGGGAAGGCTTTGTGAGAGACTGGGTGTGTCCCTCCCCTTCCTCCAGAAATCAAAGGCCCCTCACAACAAAGTCGATGAAGTTGCCTGTGGCCAAGGTTGCTACTGTGAAATAAGAAGCCTCTACCTTTGCCAGATGCCACACAAAAGACTCCTTCAACAGATCACTGTTCACGCTCCGACACCAAATGTGTGTAACCAAACCCTGGCCTTCGGGAATGCCTGGACACTAACTACATCTCTACAGAAATTGAGTTAACGGCTGTGGAGAGACACAAGACCACACTTCATCTAAAAAGACATGTTACAAAAACAAGACCAGTGACAAAAGTCTGAATTGTCATTCTCTTCACTTTGTAAGAAAATATGAATTATGATGACAATGCAGTCATTGTGCATATTTGCAGATGTTATTGGACATATTTATGGAAACTGAACTTCCAAGTGTCTGGGTGGGCGTTTCTATGGCAACTGTTGACTGACATTTGAGGGCTGGTCTAACTAGGATATGTGCTGTCAACTTTCATAGTGCAAGTTATTGCCCTGACACCGTACAAACAATGATATACCACCCCCCTCCTCTCGCCCAAGAGGTTTGGCCCGTTAAAATGTAGTAATTAAAAAAGGACCCATCATGTTTGTAGCAAGGTTAATAGCTGGCGAGTCAGTCAGTGAGCTATTAACCTTGGCAAAATGGCTCACTCTATGCTTCTACATTATGTTTTTCCCACAGAGGTCTGCAGAGTCATGGGTTGTTTAGCCAGAGTTTGCTGTACCTCTTTCATTAGTCTACAATAACCAGAAAAAAATTACCTTGTGTAAACACCACTGCAACTACTCCTTTGTAGAGTACACCATGGTCTACGTAAGGATGCCCTTCTTTTTTAATCTACTTTTGTTGTTAAGGAACCTTCACTTGTAGTTTCAGTGGGAAGATATTCCCTTTTCACACATAATTTCCCACTACGTTTTAACGTGGCAGTGATGTATAGTTTTTAAAACCTATTAGGTATGACAACAAATAACTCAAAGCAAGTATATAGATTAATAGTTTGTCGTTGACAATACAAAAGTTGAATGACTAGATAATGCTCTATAACAACTCTGTATAATATGACGACAAACTGTGGCTGGTCAACAGTGTTTTCCTGTTAATGCCCATCACAAAACGGTAATAATAGTTTAACCAATATGCACTTCTCACTATCGGACGCGGCACAAATATTCTAAGATGCTATTTATTGACGTTAAATATGTGACTTGAATTATCATTAAATTTACAAGCAGACGAAGCTTCGTTTTTCTATCATTGGTCAATATAATTATAACTCTCCATGGAAAACCTAGACTGATGTGATTCCTTCAAATGGGGGCCAACAGCTGTGAGACCACTCTACCTAAAGTTTCCCTCGTAAAGCAACGTAAGAGCAACTTATTCCAAACTGAATGACAGTCTCACAGACATATTTGGTATCCATGTGTTCCAGTGCATTGTTGAATCTCAAACCTCATATATATATATATATATATATATATATATATATATATATATATATATATATCTATCTATCTCCGGAATGTTTCTTTTGGGATCACATCTAGTATTTAGAGTCAAGCCAAATAGTTGCCAATGTAACAATTAAAAGGCTGCCTCATATCTGTTGGGTCTTTTAATTATGAGCTGATTAAGGAAAGTCATAACCAAACAATTCAAAAGATATCTGCATATTTTACAGACTTACAGAAATAAATAAGTGAATAAGTAATCACAAACTCTATTCGCAGTAAACAAGACTATAGCCAATCCCCAACAAGGCTAATATTAGCACAAAAAGGACTCACCTCCATATTAGCAGCTGCAATATCTTGGTCGTAGTGCTCCATCATATTGGGAAAGAAGGTCATGTTGTAGGGCATCCCCAAGCACCGATGCACTTTGATGGGCTCGCAGGTAAACAGGCTGTGGGCACTGCAGCTTCCCACACATATCAGAGCTAGGAACGCCCACAGTGGTTCTGGCCTCTGCATTGTGACGGTTGATTGGAAGCGTGCGTGAGTGTGAGTGTATTTGTGTGTGTAACCTAAAACAAAAATCTTTTTGGCTCAGTGGGAGGATATTTTGGCCGAAATGTTGAATTCCCCTGGCTCACACTGTCATCCACATTTCACTTATCCTGGGGTCATCTCAGTGGAGCCGAAGGGCATCGCAGCAGGTAAAACGTTCCCATCTTTGGTCAGCATGTGCGTCTGGGTCACAGACAGGAATTCCACATCCCTGAAAATGAAGTATTTCTATTAAAACTGAAGTAACTCAGCTCCATAAAAACAAGAACTCATCCCGATAGGCTCGTTTTGGACAACAAAGTCAACCCAAATTTCATGATGATTTGACTTCAGGAACCTCAGCTGAGAATATTTTTGTAAGTGGTTATTACTGTATTTACGACAGAATTGCAGAGCAGAGACAGACCAAAGACCCATCATCAAAGCAGTGTATTACAGTAACCTCTCATTGTGCACATCAAGGATCAAATTAAGCTAATTAAAATAATTATTAAAATAAAAAAAAATTCAGAAGCACCTCTATAGGTCTTGTGAGGTCCTCAGACTCCAGTTTGAGACTGTCTGGCGACACATAAGTTAAATGCGATTAAAGGGGACTAACATCCAGTCAATCCATGCACTCACTTTACATGAGTGCATTTACACTGGTTGGGGAATGCTAAAGAGCCAGGTGATTCAGTAGAATGAGTCTCAGCTTGTTGATGCACATTAAACTGTCACTGTTTCACTCACAAACTAGACTAAAAAAAAGATAGCCTTACAAACGGTTACACTTTTCGTGTGAATACAAAAGCAACGTATCAGTAGGTTTACGTTTTCATTGGGGCCCACTAGTTTGGGGATTTTAAAGAATAAAGAGATGAGCTGTTTGCGTATGTGCTTGAATTTCAGATGATTATCACATGTTGATATTTTCAATGGTGGCCAGAGTTTATCTAATATTACCACATCCCTGTTTATGATCAACAACCACCTTTGGCGGTGCTCGTTGTGCAGAGTGTTGGCAAGTGTGTTGTTCGGTTATTAGCATACAATTTTCGGTTAGCATATTAGCAACGATTAAAGAGACAGTTCAAGTTAGCGAAACAGATAGCTGACACGTTCCCCAGCAGCAAGGCTTCACGTAACGAGCCCACACGCACATTTCGGATAAAACGGGTGAGTTCCTATCACATAACGTTGCACATGACTTCAGTTAAGTTAGCATATCCTACAGAGCTAAGTTAAATTATTTTAGGAGCATGTCAGTCCATCGCGGGCAGGAAAGACGTTTTTCCATAAATTAGACTCCAAAAGGCGCCGAGAGAGTGCAGTAAACATCCCTGCCTCGGTCTGCCATGGTGTGGCGGCCGAAAACAACTTCGGTCCGAGAAAGTAAACAAGACTACGAGGGTAAAACACGAAATGCTAGCACTTACCCCCAACGGCCCAGGAGTTCGCATAACAACCCACTACATGAAGGCTCGTTGGTGGCGTGTTTCCTGCGACAAGCTCCGGCACGGTGCCTCTGTCTTTTCTTGTCCCGACTGCTGTGAAACGATGCTGCCTTCAAGTGCGTTCGGAAATGTCGAGACTTTCTTTATGAACTGGATTAAGCATTCAACAGATACGTTGGAGTAGAACATGTTGTGCTTAAAAACGCTCTGCTGGAAAACGATTGAAATACAAAGTGTCGTTACTGCTCAATTAGGGCACGTGAATACGCCAAGAGCAGCAGAAAGCTGGCCTGGTTTGACGAGAGCACTTGAACGCTGCACGGGAGCAGATGGGCTTGTGAAGGATACGGGACACTGTGAGGCCAAATGGCAGTAATACAAACTGCAAGGATTGTTCAAAGTGTAAATTCTTGAAAGTAAAATGTAACTATTATTCAACTGAGTCAGCGAGTCAACGGTTTAATCTAGACTGTATTTCTTCTTTTTCTCATCTTTTTTAAATTCGGTGGATTAGTGGGTGAGGATGCTGAAGCTTTGCTAAATATTGCTTCTTATTTTTTAGAAAGGACTGTAAATGTGATACAGGCTATGGAATTATACAGATAACTTCTCACAGATTGAATGTGAAACATCCAGGACTATATATATATATATATTTAAAATAACTAATGGAGATAACAATACAACTCTAATGCATCCTATCGGCTTTGTTTTCTTATAAGACATTAGTGGAAGCAGCCACTAATTACAGTGACAGTAATAAGACTTTTCCTCATTTATAGGAGATCCTACGAGGACCCCTGCTGGCCCTGCAGGCGCACATCTTACTGCAAACATACATTCACTCAACTCGCCGTGTCCCAATTTTCCACCCGGGGGCGCTGTATCCCCCCTCTATGCTCACGTTCATGTGACCGCCGCGTTAGAGGCGGGGTTATAATGTAACAATTTAGGTGCTACAGTGTAGCCAATAAAGTGTCCGCTATAACTGAGCGCATCTGCTCGCCGCGGCGCTCTTCTCTCCCCTCGCCCTGGATGTGAAAGAGACCATCACCAACCTCGGACATTAGATGACAATTGTCACGGAGGCGCCGCCAGAGAGGCACGGGACTGGATCATAACACATTCATATGAGGTGCGTAAGCTTGTGGCCACATTAAGACAAGAGAGAGAGAGAGAGAGAGAGAGAGAGAGAGAGAGAGAGAGAGAGAGAGTGAGAGAGAGAGAGAGAGAGAGAGAGAGAGAGAGAGAGAGAGAGAGAGAGAGAGAGAGAGAGAGTCGAATACAGTACATTCCTGCCACGCCGCAAGGTGTTCTGTGTAGATTTTGGTGTGGCTTGTCGGCGTGCGCCATGTGATGGATGCAACAGGATTATTCTGCTCGTGTACGGGGGAGGTTGTTCTCCGACCCATAGTTTGTGGACCGAGGCGCTGGCCTGTTGCTAGGAGACCTCTTGACAGCTGGAGAGCTTTTGGAAAGTGACAGTTAGGCTAATGCATTAATGGTGTCTGCTTCTCTGGCAACCCATACCTTCCCTCTGGCATTGGTGGTGGAGAAATGTCGGTTGTGCTTATAGAGACATTTAGCACCGTGGCTGTTTCCAGTCAGGAGATTACAGTGTTTTAGCAGGGAACAATGGTCCACTTGTTGTGATCATCAGATCCTAAAGATATCCACATGCATGCATCATGTTTGTTTTCTTCTGAGGCCAAAATTATGTAATCTATCTAAGTAGCCTACTTATCAAAAATACATTCTAAAGAATCCCATAGTGTGGGACATGTGCAATTCATAAGCTGCCTATTGGGGACATCCACGGAGACAGATAGAGAGGGAGATCATCAAGGAGAGAGAGAGAGAGAGAGAGAGAGAGAGAGAGAGAGAGAGAGAGAGAGAGAGAAATGGCATAACAGTCTGAATTTGCACAAGTGGAGGGCTTCTCAGATTTCATTGCGAGTACATTTGCTTTTATTTCTCTGTAAGAACCACATCAAAAATCGGATTCAGCCAAAGCTATGAAACATGGCCCGACTGCTGTGTGTTTTGGGGGTTTGGACTCAGGACCTTGAGGGGCCTTCTCTTTTGTCCCTCATCAGTCAGCTGCAGTTGCTTGCGGCCATGCGTCTGAAGGTCACTCGTGAAGGGATCGATAAAGAGATCTCGCCTGGGACTACACCCAAGAGCAGCCAGTTGTACACTCAGCCCTGCCTGTACACACTCTAGGTGAACCACACACATACACAAACAAGCTACCACATATAGAACAGCCACATTCGAGGACCAGGGGCGACTCATTGTGTACAGCGAGCGGAGTAGTATTTTAATCAGAGTATCCAGAGCAGCTTTGATATCAGTGCATCTGCACCGACCTCTGCTTTCCCTCATATGCTTCATCTCGCAGGAGACTTAAGGGATATCAGATGCAGGTGTGTAGCACATTATGTCAAGGTTGTAGCTACACCAGAGGGACTTGGTGTAATTTGGACTCACAGCTTGTTTGAAGAGGTGCTGAGCTTTGTTTACTTCTCCTCCTCTGAAGTCTATGCGCTGCCTGTGGCTTTCACAGCCGCGGCGCTGCACATGAAAAGGCGCCTCGGAAGAACAGCTTTGAGAATTGCCAAAGCCAAGGCCAGTGCAGGGACAAGTGTAGGGACAAGTCAGCATTAGGCTTGACGGGCGGTTGCATCCCCTTCACACGTCGCACAGGAGGCTGTCACATTGCGGCTGGGTCGCGCGGATGGCCTGAGTAAAGCTGACATGCTCTTCTTGTCCTGTCAGGCTGATGTATGTTCCCAGCGAGGAGACTGCAGTCCCCAGGAGCCACATAGCACCTCTCCTCCACCTCCACCACTGCCTCCTCTTCTGTTGTCCGGCGACATGCCTTCTGAACCCAGCCTCAGGTAAGTGGCCAGTGCACATGCAGTGAGGCATGTCCGCAAACGTAGAGAAAGATCTGCTTGCTCATGTGACAGAAGGCTCGGTTCTTTAGTCTGTAACCTGAGGAAGGTCCATCGGAGAAGCATTATCTTGTTCATTGAAGGTGTTCCCACTGTGCATGCTCCACT